>NC_056629.2:74663073-74963073 GCF_002870075.4 Lactuca sativa
GAAACCTTTCAAGACCATTAAGACTCCCACTTACTCCTTGACATATAGGATTCTCTTGTCAATAACTATTTCTTGACAAACAAATATTCAAGAGTTAGCGTAGTTTTTATCAAAACATTTCATAAATTGGTCCTAGTTGGTCTTTGTCTTATCCAAGACATCACAACTTTTCCATATTTGATGAACGCTATAAACCTTCCTAATACTTGTCAGTCAATGTCACAATCTTAACTTTAAGACTTGTTATTGGAACGAAGTATGATTGACTTCTTGATTTAACCATTTCTTCAATTCTTGATTCCTCTTCTTAGACATACAATTGTACTAAGACTCACTTAGAGGATCAATTGAGATATGGTTCTTAATCATTAAGACCTATCATAAAGCATAAAAGGTACTCTCCCTTCTTCTTAGAATGGAGAAAATTTTATCTTTCTGCCTACTTGATTCTTCTTATTCGTTCTGCTATTGATTTAAACTTTTTCAATCAATTCAGAATTACACTTAATCTTATAAGTATAATCATATTTACTAAACCTTTAGTAAATCATGACGAATAACTTTGTTACTCTTATGGTGGACTTGATCAACACACAACTTTGTGTACTCGATCTCCTAGTCCTTCACTTGACACTTTGTCAACGAATTAGTCTAGTTTCCAAATATGAAATTTCTCATTCATCATGCAACCAAGTTGCGTGATTCCAAATTTCTGTCCAACTGAAACTTGGGCGATAAGAAACTCTCCTTATTTGGTAAATTTTTTTACATTTCCATAATTAAGAATCAAATCCATTATTGCTAATAATAGAAACATTCAAACATCAATTTTTCATACGCGCCATTGCAAGGATAAATAAATAATATAAAAATAAAAATTTATTTTATTGCGGAAAAATTTGTCCTTACAATGCAATTCATTGAAAAACTATGCTTATACATATTTCTTAGCAAACTTATTCTCACTCTAAGTAGTAGCTCAATAATCTAAACTTCAAGTAATGCGATCGAAATCCATTTCTTCACGGTTAGATTCTGCTCACTTCTTCCCTTAAGCTTCCTTTCTTTTCTTCGGTCCTACAAAACATCAATTGTAATCTTATCACATTATGTATTAAGAATTTAGAATAGGAGCTTAAAAGAGTTAGTCAATGGATTTTACCTAAAGTAGAGCCATACGTTTTGACTCTCCCATATCTTAGATCTCTTAGGTAAATAGAGCAACTTCGTCTCTAATGCCCCTTCTCTTGGCAATAAAAGCAAATTGACTCTATTGGAACAGGACACGGAACTACTTCAGACATTTCCTTTCTCTTATGATCAAACTTTTCGATCATAGCATGTCTTTCGTTGGCATTGTCTATATCCATAGAGTTCTTGAAGGCAGATTCACCAATCAACTTTGCTTTTTTATTGCGCCAAACCATTGCTGATTCAGCAGCAATAAACATATAGGTGAGATCTATAAGGGTCACGTCGCGGTTCATTATATAGTACTCTCTTACGAACTCACTATATGAGTTAGGAAGTGACTGAAGAACCCAATCAACACCCATTTCCTCACAGACAACGGATCCCAACATTCTTAACCTATCAATGTGTGACTTCATTCCTAGGACGTGTGCACACACCGACTTTCCTTCTTTATGTTTACTTGCCAAAAGGGCTTGAGTGAGCTTGAAATTTTCAAGCCTTCGAACTTGTGGGTTAGGGAGAATAATTGGAGGAGGTGGAGAAAGTGAAGGATGATTTCTTGTTCCTTGATCGAATCGTGGAATATCATCTTCATGTGGAATGCTTGTTCCACGGGGTTTGGGAAGACCATAGTTGTCGAACTTTGACATCTACAAAACGGGAGAAAAACGAATTCAAGTTAGTTGATTGATTGAGTCCCTAGTAAATCACCCAAATGAGATACTAAGGCTAGGACCCAACACAATATTCTACAACTCGGGAGAGGGATGCCGTAACCCAAATTGCAGAACATTTGAAGGTAAATGAATGACGATTCACTAATTTCCACCATTAAAAAAACGAAAAAGAAATTTAAGTTTTAAATCTATGAAAACTCCTAGATCCTATGAGATTCATTGAACATTTCAATGGCATGTTTAAATCTCGATATGCCCCTCTTGTTTGTGACTGGGATGCCGAGGATCACAAAGCGGGTGTGAATAACCATGCAAAATATATGGTGCCCTCACATGTTACAGTCACCTATTCGATGTGCCGGTAAACCACACACGCTCCACTGAACTATGACAAACATTGAGTCACCCTTTGCTACCTTTGCTTAGAACCATTTAGTGTGCCGGTAAACCACACACGCTACACTAACATCTTCGCAAGGGCACAAGGTGTAATTTCATGGAATTGCATCAATTCACTTTTGCCTAAGTAACTAAGATTGGGAATTTGTAAAACATTTAGTTACTTTTGTATATCATTATACTTATAATGGAAGGTTTTGTCCCATCCTACCCGTTCGGCTAACGACCCTCCACTAGTCAAGAGTGCGGTGGGTAAGAGTGGATACCCATTCAATCGCCATTTTATAGGCAATTTCCTTAAACACCCCTTATAGACCAGCTTCGTGAATGAGGCCTACTAATGGTAAGACTGACTTTTACTCATACATATAATGTTAGACTTTTAATGTTATATATAGTATAGGGTGTATTTTATACTTTTGAAATACTATGTGGTTAAATTTAACAATTATGCCTTTAATTCAATTAAATTGTAAACCTAAACTTTTATGGATTTATTAAAATTCTATTAATTATACACCTTAATTAATTAATAAAACCATAAGGGTGTGATTTGAACTTTTCAAAACAATACTAGGTTTTTAGAATTTAACATTCCTAATTAAACTTTTAATCAACTATTAAATTCCAAAACTTGAGGGAAAGTTTTGAAACATTTCAAAACATTAGGGTTTAGAATTTAAATATACATCAAAATTAAACAATTAATCAAAATTTAAATTCCAAAACTTGAGGGCAAGTTTTGAAACCTTTTTCAAAACATTAGGGTTTTAACTATTTAAATTTCAAAACAACAAAACTTTTGGGTTCAAATTTAAACTATAAAACCTAAAGGGGAAAATATGAAACTTTTCAAAGCACAAGTATCAAATAACAAATAATCTAAATTAACATTTAATCACATAATTATCCATATTTGATTTATTTAATGATTTCTTGCAAAACAATTTACCAATTTAATCAAAATAATTAATCAATTATCACATAAAGAAACAAATATTTTATTAATTGATAAATATCTTCAATTAGATCAAGAATATAGTCAAATATATCATAAAATCGGATTTATATTGATCTAATATGATAAGGCAACTATCCTTAAGCAAAAACAGCAAGAAATCCCGGTTTTCCCTCCATCTGACTAGTCTACTCGCCGAGTCAGGCATGGACTCGTCGAGTCAGCATGGACTCGGCGAGTTCATCTATGGACTCGGCGAGTCCAGCCTCCAGAAACATAAAAATCGAATTTATCAATCATACAAAGCATCAATACAATAGAAACCAATCTAGGCTCTGATACCACTGTTGGGTTTTGACCATAAGAACATCCTATGTGCTCATACAAACCCTAATGCTTGGATCTAGGTTTCTCTATTGTACATGCAAGTTATCCAAGACTATAAACCCAAATTCTAGCGTACAAGTAATCATATTAACATAAGAATGGGTTTAAGATGTTACCTTGATTGTTATGTAGCAATAACAATTCCAATTCCTCCTTGTATTGACTTTAGAAAGCTTAGAGTCACAAATGCCACTCCTCTAATGGCTCACAAACACCATAAGCAAGAGGATGAAGAGGAGAGAGGAAGAAGGCTGCCCTAAAACGTCTACAAACCCTAGAAGGAGTCATGTCCACGTTTTTGAGGCATAAGGGATCTATATATAGTGAGGCTATTAGGGTTATCTAATAAGGAAACCCTAATTTGGATGCTTAAGCCCTAAGCAACCCATGGATCCCTTTCCTTAAGGCCTTGGACGATTTCCTTATGGGCTTCACCATAGAATTAGTCCACTCCTTAATATAAGGCAATCCATGGCCCAAATTGCAATTATCTTATAATTACAATTCCAATCCCTTAAGTTTAATTAATCTCTTTTAGTCATAAAACTAATTACCAATTAATTCTTGACTAATATTAATTAAACAATATGATTTCTCATTTAATATATTATTCTCATAATATATTAATAAATCATATTTAATCCTTTATCTCCATAATTCATCCTATCAAGTTGCTTTGGTGAAGGCAACCCAAAAGGACCATACACCATCGGGTTAAGTACATACCAAAATAGTTATGGACTTAGACACTAATCCAACACTTTTATGGCTTTGTGAGCCAAAGATCCCATGCATGTGCACCAATCTTGAGACTTTACGTGTAAAATGGACATTAGGAGGCCAGATCTATAGTTTTGAGGTGTTAAAACCCATTTAAATCGACTGTATAGTAATGGTCAAGGATGGACTCGACGATTCGTTCTTTGGACTCGACGAGTCGGGGTATAATGACCACC
This sequence comes from Lactuca sativa, assembly GCF_002870075.4. Taxonomy (NCBI): domain Eukaryota; kingdom Viridiplantae; phylum Streptophyta; class Magnoliopsida; order Asterales; family Asteraceae; genus Lactuca; species Lactuca sativa. The sequence goes on from NC_056629.2 coordinate 74,667,645, forward strand.
AAATCCCTTCTGTCGAAGGACCAAATGATAGTGTGGAAGGTTCCCCAGTTGTTTAGGCTCTTAAGGGACCTGGGAATCATAGGACTAGACGAGTGCTAGAACACACTCGGCGAGTCCAAGGCAATCTCCCAGTCTTTGAAGATGGACTCGACGAGTTGTTCTTACAACTCAGCGAGTCATAGACTGGACGCATTCATATGCTGAAGATGAACTCGACGAGTTCAAGGAAGAACTCGCCGGGTCGGTTGAAGATTGATTGAAGTGTTGTTGAAGGTGAACTCGTCGAGCTCTTGTTAGACTCGACGAGTGGGGACGAGTTTATAGTATTATGTGGACTAGGGGACTCAACAAGTTGGCGGACCAACTCGGCGAGTCTGGTCAACCAAAGAGTTGACTTGACCAGGGTTTGACTTTGAATTTGACTTTGATTTGGATTCAAGTTGACCCTTGAAGTGTGGGTACAAATTGATAACTTAGAAGGGTTGTCGTGTAGGTATTGAGGAGTCGAGGAGTGCTGAATTTCACACCGAGGACAGTGCAGACGCTACATGACATCGAGGTGAGTTACCTTCTAGTAGGGGTGGGTCTAAGGCCACAATGCCGACCCACTAAGAAGAGTAATTGGTAGATAATTGTATTTGTGATAATTATCTTGGTATGCCTATGTGATATGCTATGTGAGTTAGTGGTAGTAGCAGGGAATAGTTTTTCCCTGACTTGGTCGTTAGGACCGAAGGGTAGGTCAGTACCCTAGATATGTCGGACCGTATGATTATATTTTGTTATTGTATGATAGAGGTAGGGGTGAAATAGTCCCCGATGCCGGTTGAGATAGACAGGAGGGTAGTCGGCACCCCAGAACGGCCTGACATGGGTAGGTCAGCATCCCAGAATGGCTTGACATGGGTAGGTCAGCACCCCAGAATGGCTTGACATGGGTAGGTTGGGCACCCCAGAATTGCCTGACAATATGTATGCTATGTGATTGTATGGTATGTGGTATGATGGGGGAACTCACTAAGCTTTGTGCTTACAGTTTTAGTTTTGGTTTCAGGTACCTCTTCATCCAAGGGGAAGGAGTCGGCTGTGTAGCAGCATATCACACACACACACATTTGATTTCCGCATTGAGTTTTCTAGGATTGTACTCTATTTATACTACTGTTCGATGTTGTGATTTTTAGACTTATTCATGATGGTTTATGGGTTGATATGGTATTGACAATGTTTTTAGTAAACGAATATATAATTTACTTAATTACAAACGAAATTTTTGGACTCGAAAATTGGGATGTTACATTTATGAGATACAACATATAACTTGTTCTTTTAACAACTTTATGATGGACAAATTATGAGTCACAAATTTTTCTGTCGTAATAATGTTGTTTTGTGTATAAGTAATCATTAATGGACTTATCTACTTGTAATATATGTTGTGTAAATAGCATATTCCTTTAAGTTTTTAAACCCTAAAAAAATGATGACAATATATTACGACTACTTTACTAATAATAATAGTTTTTAGTAAAATAATCAAATTTGTACTTTGTTTAACACACCAAAATTTAGTTTTAGGAGTTTTGTAACACAAGATATACTTTTTTGTTATGACATTAGCATGTCACGATTTTTACAAGATACACATAAAATCTTGAAACTTGTTACATCAAATATTTGTGTAAGTATATGTATTAAAAGATATATGTCCCAAATGTTAACATATTTGAGTATAAACCCATATTCTTGTCATTTTTGAATGTAAAACCCATATCCACGAGATTTCACACAACATACATGTTGACAAACACATATCTCATGATTTTTATGAAGATGTATAAGATAAACTTCATGTTCATGTAAATACCCAAAGGTTAAACACATTACACATTGGTCCATGCAATTATCCAATGGTTAACCGAGATTTTGACTTGTATCCCCCCCCCCCAAAGAGTGTGAAAAACACGAAAAAGAGTGGGGTATGAAGCTCACCTTGGAGTTTTCGAGTGGTAGAAGAAGAAGGAGAAGGAAATTTCGAGCCTAGCTTGTGTTTTGGGTGAGATTCTCGAAATGGTGGTGTTCTAAGAGACTACACACAAAAATGGTGTGTAAACATGAGCTTTAGTTTGAAATGATGCAAAAATACTTGAAGCTTACAAGATTACTTACCAAGTTCTTGAGATTGCTTGAAGAAATCTTCACAAATGGCATGCACCCACACGGAAATTTTGAGAGAATGAGGGGGAACTTGAGAGGAAAATGAGTTGAAAGAAAAGTTTGGAATAAGTGTGAGAGGAGGGGGGTCGGCCGATCCTAAGAGATGGAAGGGGAAAGAGTAAGGGTTGACTTCTTCAAGTTGATGGGATATATGCTTTGATGCATGGAGGTTAAAGGCTTGGAGGCATGCTAGACAAAAATGAGGTGGCAATGCTTATTATCCAATCCTTTTTCCCTTTTTTTTTCTTGATTAACCCATAACCGACCCATAGGGTTCACGTCCCAAAAAGGTGGTCTAAAAAGAAATGGTTTCGATTTTTGGTTTGGCCCAAAAGAGTTTTCGGCCCAATAGGAGGGCCCAACAGAGGTTGACCATTAAAGTGTTTTCGGCCCAATGGAAGGCCCAATAGTGGTTTTCGGCCCACTAATGCCCAATGAAGGATTTTCGGCCCAATGTAAAGCCCAATAGAAGTTTTCGGCCCATTAGGGCCCAAAGAAAGGTCTTCGGCCCAACAAGACCAATTGGAGAAGTTATCGGCCCAACCGGGCCCACTGAAGAAGTCTTGGTCGAATAGGGGTTTTGGGTCGAGAATTCTTGGGCTAAGGCCCAAAATTGATTGGACTTAGCTATTGGATCGATTTTTGGACTTGCACGAGGTTGTTTCGACTTGAATCACAATGTATGAACGTATGAACTTAAATAGCATTGTAGTTTGAATTTCACTAAATGAAATATTGCAAGGCTACATGGAGGAAATTGTCTTGTACAAGGATCAAAATCTTAATCCTAATTTTCTAGTTGTGACACAAGCTATGTGCTTCCCTGTTCAAGTCTCCTTCAAGAATCACCAACAAATACTCTTTATGAACTCACAACACTCAAAAATGGCCTTAGGGTCTCGAGGTTAGGGTTTTGGACGATGGAGGTTGGAAATGAGGTCAAGACCTAGAGCTTAAGTTGTTTAAATAGGGTGCAAAACCATGAATTTAGGATTTCTCAAACCGCGACCAACTCGTCGAGTTGATCTTTGAAAATGCGTGTGACTCATAATTCCTACACGTCGAGTTTATGACTTAAACTCGATGAGTTGACCTTTAAAAATGAGGTTTTATTTTCATAATTAGCCTTCTAGATTCCGGGTGTTACACACCAGCTCCGGTCAAACAAAAAAAAAAGATTTGAAAAACAAAACTCATTTTTTCATATTTGCAATCTCAAACATGAATATCAATTTTTTTTTTTGCAAACTCAAGAACACTCAACATATTCATACAAAACTTGGTTTTTTTAGATCTCAAGAACAAGAATACATATTTCCATAGTTTTTTTAGATCTCAAGAACAAGAATACATATTTCCAGACTTGCAAAATTGAAAACCCTAGAATCATTTCGTTTTTCCAAACATACACGAGAACAACTCCATACAACAAATTTTGAGTTTTCGAAATTTGGAAACAAAAAATATGAAAACCTCCAGAAAACGAGAGAGAAAACCAAATCGGTTTTTTAGATCTGTCTTAGACCCACGAACAGCTTCAGATCTCTACCGCCATGCTTCTCCGATTTTTCCGGATCAATTTTAAACCCACCCGCGAAACACCAAAACCCTAGAAACACTGACATCATTGTCGTTTGATTTTTCAGATCTAGAGATCGTCGCCACTGTGAAGATCTTCGGAGCTAGGGTTTCAGAACCCAACGTCTCTCTTTAGATGAAGGACATCGATGACAAGTGATGGATTTCGATGGTGGTTTCTGGGGGAGAGAGAGAGAGAGGGGGGGGTTAGTAATAGGTAGGGAGGGGTGGTTATTTTCTATTTTAAATTAGAAAATAGTTAAATTAAATAAAAGAAATAAAAATTAATAATACAAAGGGAAATTTTGTCATTTATAAAAAGTTCAAACAAATTAGACCAAAGTCACAACAAATGAAATTTTTTAGGCTAATGGTACAACTACAAAACATTTTTGTCAAAATCTTAGTTTTTGACAAACACACGATCAAATTTGTAATTTTGTCATTTAAATATTAATGGTTTTCTGGAAAAATAAAAAACATGAGGGATTTCTCTCAAATAAAAAAGGAAAACAATTGTTTTTCAAATAAATAATTGAAAATAGAGTGCCTTATCTAAAAACAGTTGTTCATTTATTTTGTTTGGTATTAGTTTGATTATAAATTTTTTAATTTTTATTCTAAGTTTATGAACAGTAGAGTAAAAATAAGCTTATAGTTACCAGATTCGCTCAAGTAGTGGCGTCCCACGCATCCAATCGCGTTGTACCCAATCAATGCCGAGTCGTTCAAGTACGTAATATCTTGGCGAACCCCTAATTGGATCCAATCGATCCCAATCGCTATTGGAGACGTTCCTAATAGCGTTCCCGATGTCAAAAACGAGCGTACCTAAGGTTGATTTTGTAGCTTCCGATTGGATTTTAGGCATCGATTGAATTGACGTTTTCGGCGGGAGATAAGGCCGCGTTTTACAACGGCTCTTCGATTTCTCTAATTCCCTGTGTCGCTAGGTATGATGGATCGATTTTTAGTATTCCTAATCTTAATTTCACAATGTAAATTGTTCATAGTTGAGATTATTATATATACACCTCCTAATCGAACATCCAAAATCAAAATCAGTTTGGATTTCATCTTTCTGTCTTCAATTTCTCCACTTGATTTTCCTATTTCTACTTTCCACTACAAATTGTGTATCCGATTGTGAATCCAATTGAGAAGATTTGTATTTGGAACTAGGAACACTGTAACGGACTATACAATACTGTACTGGTTCGTACCGAAATGAGCCTACCCCCTCGCACCCGATACACTATATGTCGCGAACCTCGTACCGTACCGTACCTCGTTCCCCATACCGTACTGCGTTTCTGGTAACTATAAGCTTAATGGTTCTTAACTTCTTATTATAAAATGATAAGTAGTCATATTCAAGAAAGTTTTAGTAGTTAAAATTAAGGTCGTCAAGACCACGATCCTAGGTAGATCACTTTTGGGTTTGCAAGATTCGGATCGGAATCCTAAGATCCCACAAAATAAAACATAATTTTAATTTATAATTTTAAAACATGAAAAATATTTCAAATATTCAAATTTTCTTTAAGAAGTTATAAAAACTTAAAAATATTAGTCATAAGTCATAACACAAAATGATAAACGGTAAATTGATAAAAGACATATAGTAGTAAAAAATTTTCATTTGCAAAAAAAAATATAATAAATAAAAAAAATCAAGGTAAGGTAGAATCGGATCGGATCCCAATCCTACGATCCTATCTGCAATCTTACCCCAAATACGATCCTTTTACGACTCGACTCGTTTTTCATACCTAGAATCGTATGAACGTGCGATCAACTTTGAATTAAAAAGGGTCAAAAAATTCCACCAGTCAAACAAAGGAGGTTGATTATGATTGTGTTGTTTAATTGTGTATCGAACAAGTTTTTTTACATAAACCTTAAAATTCAAGTTCACAGCTACAGTTTTGTTGTTCTTTGGTAATCATTTATTAACAAACACTTCGATCCATACAACATATATAATGATGCAAATTAATAAAAAAGAATGAATTTAAATTTTAAAAAGTAGATACATCATACATTTTAGTTTTACATCTAAATTCTAAACCCTCTCTAATTCGGTATTGTGCTTCTCTAATTGATCTTTTAACTCCTTTCTCCAGCCTTGGATCCATCTTTTCCTGTTTCTTGATAAGTTCACTCTTTGTTTTCAATTCTTCTTCCATCAAACCAATATCCTGCAGGTAAGAGGAGTGGTAACACTCTTAACACCTTGCTACGTTAGCTTTTTGAGTGTCACCTTATTTTTCTCCCTTTAACATCTAATTTTAACATTTGGTAGGGAGTGATAACACTCCTAGCACTCCATTTTTTTTATTTTCTTTTTCTAATTTAATTTAATTACTTTATTTTAATAAACAAACATTTTTTATTTAATATTATATAAAATATATTTATTTATTTTCTTTTTGTAATTTAATTACTTTATTTTAATAAACAAACATTTTTTATTTAATATTATATAAAATATTTTTTGTTAAATTACACAACCATTTTTTTTATTTAATTAATATGACATAATTTTTTTAACGACGAACACTTGATATTAAATAAAAACGATTACAATAACTTAAAGCACAATTTAATACTACTTAAGACCTAAAACACGATTTAATACATAAAAAAACACACTTCATTACTAAAACTCACTTCACAAATGACATGTCTTTTTCGGTAGTGCCAGTTCAGTTAATGACATTAATATTCTCAATAACTCACAAATATCCAACAAGATGTATGACGCTACTGCCCCAGATTCGTCATTTGTACTCCGAGAAACAGAATAAAAATTTAGGTACTATCTTGTAGATGAGATCTATCTTGAGCTTTCTGTTTTCGTTAAAAGTTTGTCATGTCTGGATGACCGTCGGAGGGCCAAATTTAAGAGAGTCCAAAAAAAACAAGAAAAAATATCGAACGAACGTTTGGAGCACTTAAAAAGCGTTGGCAGATAGTTGCAAAACCATCCATGTTTCATGATATTCCTAATATGTCAAAGGTGATGTGTGTGTGTGTATATATATATATATATATATATATATATATATATATATATATATATATATATATATATATATATATATATATATATTGCATAATATGACAGTAAAACATGAAGGAAACGCGATATGTGTGTATGACAAGATTGAAGTTATCCCAGAGACGCAACCACTAGAATATGGTGGTCAAGAATTGATACAAAGAATGAAGATAATTCACAGTGTAGTAATCCATACCGATTTTCGCCGCCATTTGACCGATCATCTTTGGATGATGGACAACCTTGATCTAAATATGCCACCAGAAGACGAATTGAAAGACCAATATTAGGAGAAAGACCCGTTGTTTTAGTGTTTTTTATTTATGAAGTGAGTTTTAGTAATGAAGTGTGTTTTTTTATGTATTAAATTGTGTTTTAGGTTTTAAGTAGTATTAAATCATGCTTTAAGTTATTCTGTTATTGTAATCGTTTTTATTTCATATGAAGTGTTTGTCGTTAAAAAAAATTATGTCATATTAATTAAATCACATTTTTTTTGCGTAGTATTAAAAAATATATATTTTAAATAATATTAAATAAAAAATATTCGTTTATTAAAATAAAGTAATTAAATTAAATTACAAAAAGAAAATAAAAAAAATATATTTTATATAATATTAAATAAAAAATGTATGTTTATTAAAATAAAGTAATTAAATTAAATTAGAAAAAAAATTAAAAAAAAAAAAAAAGAATGCTATACCATTCCTATTAAGATTAGAAGGTAAAGGGAGAAAAAGATGATACTCAAAAAACTGACTTGACTCACTTAGCCTGTTTAGTCTAATAGATTAATATGTTCTCTCATCAATTTCTACTCATGTCTTTTTTATGTTTAAAAAAAATGAATTAAATTAACTACCTTTTGCAAGATTTCTTCCTTGGTTGAGTGATCTTGATCCTCACGCTGCAGAGTGATAAAGTAAAGTTGGAGTTTTTTGGCAGCCTCCATGAAATCTCTAGCATGTCTCTCCACATCAACTAACACAAAACAAAACAAAATTCTTCACATTCAACTAATAATTGAAATGATGATGATGATAGAAAGAAAGACAAGGGGTTAGGGCTTAGGGCTTACTCTGATGTGAAGGGTGGGGAGATCGATCAATTGCTTGAAGCTCTCTTGCAGGAAGACATGGGAGTAAAGCAGCCTCCAAAGCCATCACATATCCTATCATAGCATCTTTTGATGAAGGTTGAGGAGAATGCATTTGATTATCATGTGGATGTTGCTGTTCATCACCACCCATTTCTAATTATAACAAAAACTCCAATTACACAACAGTCAAAGTCGATGTGATTCATGGTCAGACTACAGAAGATCAAATACGTAAGTAATTTATGCCCTAAGAAAATGATTTTCTTAACCAAGGAGAAATTACACATACGATTTCAGCATCAGAAAGAAACAGAGCAACCATAATTTCTTCTACTGATAATCGATTTTCAGGCAAAAAAAAAGCAATTTAATTTCTACTGAACTGGATTTTCAGGACAAAAGAAAAGGAAAAACCTTACCTACAGTCGAAGTTGTGCGTCGGCGTCGCTGCAGAAGCGGGCGGAGGCGGAGACCGGTCTGGTGGCAATGGCGGCGGCTTGCAGATCTGAGGGAGGCAGCCGGAAGATCGGAGATGGAGGAGAAAAGGGGCTCCCGTGTTTTGGTTTCTTGGGCAGATAATTATCTATTGAACTAAATTAAAATATAAGTGAATTAAAAGGAAATTTGCTTACTATTATTATTTATCCTTATTTTCGATATCATCTCTGTTTCTATTAGTAACCTAAAAAAGAAGCATCATCACATCAAAATGGAAATAAGATTAATAATTTGGTACGTAAGATTTAACATTTCTTAATATTTATATTTGAAGACAACCATGAAGTGAATTAGAGCGAGTAATTTGGATTGAATACTGACCATTTGACTGTTACGTAGCAATGGTAACTTAATATGATAACCAAACCCCAAATAAAAAAATACTTCAACAAGGTACAACATGTTACATGCTATTTCTGATCCAAATTCAAATTCATCAACAAAGGTCACAAAAACATAAACAAATAAAAGTAGAAATGCAATAATATGTTTACTAAAAAAGAAAAAACAGTAAACATCTCAAGCTTTCAAAGCAGCTTTGTGAACCATGGTTTCCTTATGGATTTGGTGGCAACTCTTCTCAACAAGATCCAGAAGCTTCTCCAAATTCATTGCCCATGAATTCAATATCCCATTGCTGTCTTTCGCTGTTTGGAAACACACAATTCCCAAAGGCCTATCCACCTTTGCCACCAATGCCTTTGATACCACCATATCAGATAGATGCTTTTCCGCTTCCTAAATTATTCAATTTCATTTCTTTTTATTATATTTTATTCTATATATAATAATAATAATAAATATAAATATAAAAACAAATCTACCTCAACTGTAAGACACAACAGCTCTGCAAGCCGTTTTACTGTGATCCGTGCATAGTACTTTGAGACAACCAGTATATTCTACACATACATAATATAACCAAATTTAAAAAAAAAAAAAAAATGGTAAATATAAATATAAATATATAAATATAAATATAATTACATGTTCAATTATTCTCTCCTGAAGATCCTCAGCAGCTTTGTCACCTAAAGAGCCACCTAACATATTCTTCTCATTTTCAAACTCCTCTTTGAATGTATTCCACAAAGAAGTCCACTGAACAACTTCCATTGTGATCACTTGTTTCAACAGAGACCTTTCAACCCACAAAACACAAAAACAATAATCAGAATGGATGAGGGCATAAACGTCTTTTCCCATGTTATGTAGTATCGAGTACTACCTAAAGTGAGGGATTTCCGAGAGGTTTTTATCTTCCAAAGTGGAGTTTAAAAGACTCGATTGCATCGGATCATGTGGTGACAAAACCAAATACCAACAAATTTTCCTCAACACCTACATTTCCATTAAAAAAATTTTTTTTAAAGAAAACAAGAAGGGTAGTTATGTAATTTCACAAGAGATATTTATTTACTTACTGGAATCCATTGAGAAGGGTCTTCCTTGACAGAAGGGATTTCATATATCGATTTGTAACATCGACAGATTTCAAGGTAGTCATTGCTGTGTGAGTAGAATCTGTAATCATAAGATGAAAAAAAATACTATCAGGGACCAAATCCGTACAAATCAACAAACTAAAGGGGCCTTAAATATACCGAATCATATGTTCGTAGTAGATTCTTTTGAGTTGAAGCAAAGATGGAATATTTGCAGGGGCTTCTTCCACAAGTCCTTCAGCATCTTTTGGCTTCTTCTTTTCTTTTGAAGGATCAGCATCAAAAACTCTTGGGCTAATTTTCCTTGAAAGAATTTGAGCACGAACATAATCTTGCCTATCTAAACATAATCGAACCTGTATTTCATATTATATTATTAAACAATATTATATTTATCTTTTAAATATGATTAAGAAATAAGGAGAAAGAAAAGAATTTCCCACTTGTTCAAGAATGAAAGCAATCTTTTCAGTTTTAGCCATTGCCCCAAAAGTTTCCACCTGTCACACACACCAAAGTAAATGATAATTAGTTTGTGAGAATAAATTAATATGAATTGATAAACCATAAAAAAGTTTATTGTAAATTTATATATAAATAAGAAAAACTGACAGCAATTTCTTGCATCAAATCAGCAGCTTCAGCAATTTGTCCCTGTTCTTCCTTGATCTTTGCTAGTCTTTTGATCAATCTGGCTCTCTCAATCTCTACATAAATCTACCAAAAAAAATGGTTGAGTTTTATGATACTAGAAAACAAGAATTTTGAATGATTAAATTAATATTTTTAAGCACACCTTTCCAGCTGATACACTGTTTAGTGTCTTGATGAGTTCAATTTTGGTCTCAATATCTGGGGTTTCATCAATATACTGCATTGCTTGTTGGACCATAGCAGTTACAGCCTGTAGGTAGAAGAAATGAACAATTGAGGGTTATGATTTGGGATACCATTGAATTTGATGCAATATGTCATACTTAAAACATTATCTAGTTTCTAAATACAGCCAATAAGTTCATTAAACTATAATTTTGCACTCAATGTAAACCAAAAGCTAAAAACAACTAAGCTTCACCTAACGTTTTCTCGAACAAAAGCGCAAATCTATATGAATACCATATGCCTCGTCATTTGATAAGTTTAGATAGAAAAAATTCAGCTTGGAAGAACCAATAACAACATTAACACGCAATTATCCATCAACACATAGCATTTCCAACCAATTCTCTACAGAGAAATATAAATTTTGAATTGCAAGTGATAGTTCATCAGTAGATCATCTTCAAATCAGAAGGTAGTATAACGTAGTTACTAAAAGGAAAAGATGCAGAGCTTTACCTGCTTCAACTGACCACGCCGCTTCGACAATACAACAATCTGATCATTGAGTGTCTTCCAAGCACGAGCCTCGAAACAAAGTTGAAGAATATCAATCGCGGCCTTCTTTGTACCAGCTATATCGCCATTAAGTCTCATTTGCTTCTCCACATTCAATAGAGACTCGATTTTCGAGTCCAAACTACTCCCTCCTTCCTGAAAACACACACAAACAGTTCCGTCTGAGTAAGAAAAATCAAATCGTAACTTAATCGGACAGATAGGGGAAATTGAGCATAAATCTTACCATGTTGGATTCAAATTACGGATCGGAGCGACGAAATCGTTGAATCTAAAGCAAATACGAACTTCTTATGTAAACCCTAACGAGAGAGAAGAGAAGATTGGGGAAGAAGAAGACATTGTGTCAAAGAAAAGCATCTATAGCTTTTTGAGCAAGACACCGGATGTCTTCGATCCGGCCCAATTCGATCTTTTAGCCCAAAAGTAAAGGCGCATTTCTGGATGTTATTGGCCCCAAAAATTTTAAAAGAAGTTATATAAAGGCCTGTTGTTGTTCCGGTATATAATACTAAACACAACTAAAATGCATAATGAGTCTACAAAGGAATGTTACTAAATAGAACATATAGTAACAAAAACACAAGACTCTTTCTTTATTGTCCTTTAAAATACAAATAAATCAATTGCTATCAGGTTTTCGGGTAAATATCAAGTGAAAATATAACCGATACCTGAACTGAATTGAATTTCGGGTTTTGGGTTGGGTTGGGTGAATTTCAAGATACTCAACTTTAAAAAAAAATAAAAATTTCATTATAAAAAATATATATACATACTAGGGATATTTTTTAGTTAAAACTAGTGACATGTGTATATATTTTATTACAAAAAATAAAAATCATCTTTAAATTGGTATACTATCATTAAGACGGAAATGTAAGATCGACATGTTTGATTATCACAATTTTAACTTTTAAAAGATGTAGATTAAAGATTATCTTCAAAAAATCAGGTTGTAGTAAATGTGTGTTTAAAGATCAAAAACCTTCTTTGATACATAGAAGGCGACCAAACAGGCCATCTAAAATGTAAATTTGAAAATCAATTCCAACAACATCACAATAATGAAATAGAATAGAGTCACCATCCTTGGTTCACTTCTATTGGTATATTACAATAAAATCCTGATATTTCATCCAAATATGTTAATACCATGATTTATGAGTGTGACAACTAGGATGTCAAAAAGTCCTGTGGGGGCCCCGTCCCGTATGGGGGCATTTGTTGAAAAAAATCGGGGACGGGGGCGGAGGCGGGGGCAAGGTTAACCCCGGTTTTGATTTCGGGGGTGGGGGCAGGGGTTGGTAGTCCCGTCCCGAAACGCCCTGTGGGGGCCCCCTTAATAAATTATATAAATTGACATATATTAATTATATAAATATAATAAACAATAAAATGATTTTTACATATAAAAATGCAACAAAAAACATGTTTTTAAGTTGTTTGTAACATGTAAAATTATGTTATAAATATCTATTTGTTATCCAAAAAATAGTTTCTTTTAACCCAAACAATAACTTCTTTTAGCCCAAATAAGGTAGCCCAAAATCAATTAGGGGCGGGGTCGAGGGTCAGAAGGGGAATAGGGGGCGGGGGCAAGGGTGGAAAGGATGGAGATTTCGGGGGTGGGGGGACGGGAAAATTTTGAGGGCGGGGAATGCAATCTCCGTCCCGTTCGCCCCCGTTGACATCCCTAGTAACAACGTAAGATGTGAAACATTAACAAAGTGTCATAAAAGACGTTAAGTCCAAAACTTTTTACCTTAATAAGGTTAAAATCTAAAATTTCAAAAGTTCATATATAATTCATCAGATATCTATTGAGTTGATTCTTGATCTTTTGGAACCATGATAAATTCTTCAGTAAAGAACTTGAAATTGGAAAAACAAAATAAAATATGACACCAATGGTTGGTATTTTAATTATAGCTATAATTTATGGGTATGGGAATCAAGAACTTACAAAAGAAGATGACAACAATTTTGTACTTTTTTTGGGAAAGGGCCCTAAGCGTCGACAACATTAACAATTTTGTACTTTGGGTTTAGCTCATGAGCAAAATTCCAATCTGTTGTAGACACACAACATATATACAAATTTTCAACTTATATTTTCATTGTGAAGCAATTATGATAAACCTACAACGAAGAGAAGAGAGAAACATGTAACCTCGCATTATGGTTACCTTGCGTTTTTGTCGGGGGTTTTGTTGCTAAACAATAGAAGAATTTGGGTGAAGTTCTTTCTTATCTTTGCTTGTGTTTAGGTAGGGTGAAATTTAAGATACCCTTTATTTTTAAAATAAATCGGGTATTTCAGGTATATCCGAAACCTTATACATGTACCATATATTCAATCTAATAAAAAATTAGGTTACCCGATTTACCCGACCTGATCTACCAAAATTAAAAACGATTCGAGCGGGTAATTCGGGTTTCGATTATTTTCAACAGGTCTATATAATACTAATGGAGGCCAACCTCCCATTCTCAGCGTTGGATTTTTCAACTTTCAATCGCAGCCATTATAATTCCTACATTTTCGTGCTTTCCTTACATGATCTATGTCAAGGAGTTCACAACACCTCTGTAGCCCTCCTCCTACTTCTCTATAGCTCACAATCCCCTCCTATTTCAATTAGTGTAGGTTTCTTCTTTCCCCACGTTTGTCACAGTCGACGATTGACTTATATCACTATCCCAATAGAAAAATGACTTAATTTTGCCAAACAATTCAACCACCCACGATAAAGAGTTATCTACCTTCTAAATCAGTAATTGCATCGTCCACAATCTTTAATTTTGGCCTATATAATGTTTGGATTATGTTCAATGTTTCAATAAGCTCCTTCAATAATTTGATTTGATTATGTCCTGCGAAAATTTATGGATGCAATTTCATTAGAAAAGTCTCTGGCTAAGGTAAATTCTTTAAAGTTAGTGTGTTTTAACTTTGAAATCCGTACCTTTTTAACATCTAAGTTCTATTTCTAACTTATTGCATATTCAGTTTCACTGTATAATCAATTTTAACTTCATTTCTCATTCACTCCCCTTCCACTTTCTTAAAACCTAAAAAATAATTATATTTACTTCTTTCACTTTATATATAAATAAAACTAAAATGTGATAATTTAATAAATGTATTAAATTAATAATAAATACAAAAGTAATAGAAATGAAATTTTTTTATTACTTTAAAATAAAAATTACATAATTTAAATAAAAAAACAAAACCAAAACATAACACAATTTAAAATTGAAACGAAATTCAAACATAACACAATAACCAACCTAGTTGAGATATTTTTCTCATAATGTCTTACTTTATCCTAAAAACTATTTCGAGTCCGTCTCCCGAAAGGTGGTTGGTTTTTTGTATCAAATTTTTTGATATCTTTGATACATTTTTTTCTCACACAATTTTTGCTTTTTCTTCGCATGCTTTTTCTTTTTTGGCCAATTTGTTTTTCTCGGATGCTAAACATTCACTGAAATTTAAGTTGTATTGTTCAAAGTTTGTTGCCTTTTTTTGCATTTCATTTTCTTGGATAAATCTGATGCATTTGAAGAAGACACATTCTTTTTTGCTTTGTCCAAACCCATTGGGCAAACAATTTTTTTGAGTTCTAGCTCATCTTGGTTAAGTCTAATCCAACACGAACAACCAAGGAAGTTGTGTAGCTTATGGATGATTTTTTTTTGTTGTTTTGCAGTAGCGCCTTTAGCTTCTTTCTTTTAGCATATCTCACCATTTGGACAAGAGGCTAAAAGTTTCCAAGCCTCACCAATTTTAAACGGCCTCACATTGTTGTCCTCATGACATAATTCATGCGTCTCCCTGAGAAAGTCTTCGTCAACCGCTTTTCCTTTGATTTTTTAGGTTGTTATACAACTTGTTCATCTTTGTAATTGTTTTTTTTATCTGTCAAAACTTTTTTTCTCAATTAGTTTTTTAAAAGGTAGTAACCACGTCTCGTTTCCATGCAAATAAGTTTGGTAATTCGTAGTTGTTAGGGAAAAACAGATGGTACTTGTCAAAGACTTAAAACAAATCTGATACCATTTGTCAAGTTCTGATGACCCTTGATAGGAAATAATGTGGATAACACACGAAGCCAAAAGCACACAAAGACACAATATTTACATGGTTCAGTCAAGGTGATCTTGAAGAGTTAAAAATTCAATCACGTATTAATTTCGTAAAGTAAATGAACACGTGAGTAAATAAATCTGGTTTCGCTCTATTAAGTATGGAAGGCAACATAGGTTATAGTGTAAAAATGATAGAGTGCAAAGCTTATCTCTATAACCTATGCTACAACACTATTTATAGTGCTATCAACAGACTCAAAATTTACTAGGAGACTTCGAAATTAAGTACACATAATACAAATGCTCCTAGAAATACATAGATATATCAAAGTCACGTAAACGTTGATATAGACAACATACACTAACATTAACATTGCACATAACACCCTGTTTCGAGTCGTTTCATAATTCGGGTCTGTGACCCGAATATCAAGTATCATAAGGCTTTGTGTTGGAACCTAAAAGTGAACCTCTAGCAATCCTAAATCCTTTTGTCAATTTCGAAGTTAAGCTATAGTTCTGAAGTGAAGTGTGCTCCGGAATCCATTAATGTCTGGACCTGAAGTCATGTTGGCGATGAGAAGAATGAGAGTGAAGGCATTCCGGAATGGATTTTTGTGTCCATAATGTTTGTTGTTTCGGAATCCATATTTTGTATTGATGCATTTAATGTATTTGTCTTTTGTTTGATTTAACTAGTCATAGGACTTAATCTTTTGTCAACTTGGATATTCAGGGTGTCAGATATAACTCTTTTGTCTGGTCCTATGAGTGTAATCAGTTAGTACCATGTACTTCATTCTCATATTTATAAGAGCATTCAATGTTAAATCACATGACAGATTATTCAAACCTTTTAGCAAATTTCATTCACTTTCTTTACAACATTCTCGTTGTTCTTCATTTATTAACTTTACCTTGATCTTTATTCTCATTCTTCATTTATGGCTTGATCATTTGTTGAATACATTAACTCAGACTTGACTGGTCTATCCAGACTTGACTGGAACATTCATTAGCAAGCAGACATCGATCTTTAAGTATTAAATCAAGGTTTGAGTTTTAAATCCTTGTCCCTGCGCATCAGATCAATTTGTTCTCTCAATTGGTATCATAGCTTGAGTGGTTGTCCTTTGAATCCATAAGATCAGATTATATTTGGTTTGAAATTACCTTGGTGTGTCAACCATTTCTGTGTTAAGGATAAAAGTTCTTTTATATACCACTTTTTATTGAAGATATCTTAACTTCAATGGCTGCTTCTAATACTCAACAAATGATTTCAATGCAAATCGCAAATAGCGAGGGTGACCCTACACGTGCCCCATTGCTAGTTGTGGAAGAGTATGATCACTGGAAAGTTAGAATGGAAAGATTTTTATTAGCTAAAGAGAAAGGTGAAACTATTTGGAGATCCGTCGAAGAAGACCCTCATGTTCCTATAAGAATAGTTGTAATAGATGCCGCTGCTCAGATTATGGGTCAAGATGAGACACGTTCAGCTCCTTTGACAGCTGATGATATTGAAAAGTTGCATGCTGATCAAGTTGCCTTCTCTGAAATGGTGTTTGGTGTTCCTCCTTCACTCTTCGAACACATTAATTTGTGTAAATCAACAAAAGAAATTTGGGACACTCTCCAAGATTTGATAGAAGGTTTGGAAAACATGAAAGACAAGCGTCTCACTTCGGTTGTCAATGACTTTGACACCTTCACTACCACTCCAGGTGAATCAGTGGCCTCAGCCTTTAACCGTTATCGAATCGTAGTCAATAACATGACTGCGCATGGGATTATCCGAACTCCCTTGGAGTACAATCTCAAGTTCATTAACAACCTCGGTAAAGGATGGGGAAATGTGAAATCTTGTCTCCAAAGTAATGGCTCCTTGAAAAAGTTAAAGCTTTATCAACTTTTTGATGAACTTCAAGGACATGAATCTAATGTTGCTCAGACCATAAGGGAACTATCTGGAGGTCCTCTTGCTCTTGTTATTTCCTATGAACCAACCATTCCAAACCCTTCCACCTCGGATCCTTTCAAACCCATTGTTCCATCTATTCAATCCTCCTTACCTGTCTTACCCACAAAAAACTATCATGTTGATGATTTCGAAGCTATAGAATCTGAACTCTGTTTCCAACAGGAATTTACTCTACTCTCCATGAAATACAAATGTCCTTTCAATCCATCGTATAAACCATACCAAAATAGATTCCATGCTCCTCACCAAAATAATCCCCAACCCTACTCTCCTCCGGAATCTCAATCAACTTCGGAAAATCCTCCCTCATACAAACCAAACTCTACTTCGGAACCACCGCAGAATCCAAAATCCGACAAGCCAAAAATAGTATGCCACAAGTATAGACATGCAAACCACTTTGCAAAAGATTGCTTGGCTGAAGCTCAACAAAAACCAAAGATCAAGGACTCTGCATACTATGCCCGAAGAGCTCAATAGATGACAAAAAGTGAAAAAGCTTTTGTAACAACTGTATCAAGGGATGTAGAAAGATATTGGTCATCCGGAGATGATGATGACATGGTGAATGGAAGAAACATGTGCTTGATGGCAAGATAAATTGTTGAATGTGAAGAAGGCTATTGGTCCTCTGGGTCAGAAGATGAAGATGATATTGCTGAACCACACTACTGCTACATGGCCACCAACGATCCACCTGGTCGAAGCATCATTCAGCAGGTAAAATCTATGATTACCAATAATAATTTTGATTTGTCTCTTTGTGAACCTTACCTAACCCAGATCAAAACATATATGAGCACCATTTATAAAGCCTATGAGTCCGTTATAGAAGCCAGTGAGAAGAAGGAGTGTGAATTAAATCGTCTTAGGCTACGTTTTGAAGATAAGAAGTTAAAATTTGAGTCTTTAGAGCATGAGCTTGTAATGTCAAAAGATGAATGTATCATTTTAAAAGACAAATGTGAAATCACCTATTCTGAATGAAACATTTTAATTTATGATAAAAAACATCTCAAAGCAAAAATAGATGCCTTGCATAATTCCGTTGACATACTTGAAGCGAATCAACGAATGACTCATAACTTTCGTCATCCATGGTCAAAAGATCCTGGTCTCGGAAGTGAGTTTTCGAAACCAATAACTAGTCCCTTGAAGGAGTTGCAAAATCTAGCCTTTATGGGAGATGTTCTGAACCATCGACATTCGGACGTACCTGTCTCTCCATTGTCACCCCTTTTCTTGAGACAAATGACAAGTTCTCATCCTTGATTCCTGAGTTTCAACCTATAGTTGTTAAGAGTCCCGATTCCACGCGATTTCCGCCTCTGATAAACATGTACCTGAATCGGACCTCTAGTACTCAAAAGTCTGTTGTTCAAAATCCGAACCTCAGCCCTCCTAACAACTGTGTTGTTGAGGAAATCTTTCCGGAATCAACTTCGTCTGAACCATTAGAGTGTGTTTGGGCATCCGTAGATAGTGAAGTTAATGAGACAATCTCATGTGATTATGAACCACATGTAATTTCAAAAACAAATCTAATACCCATTAAGCCTGTGTTCAACAATCCTTCAATAGGACAAACTTTGAAACCCTCATCTCAATCCAAATGAAAGCCAATGTTAAACAGGAAGGATATTGTAGATCCCAAAGTGGAAGCTTGAAATGCACACAAAAAGGAAGATAAGACTAGACAAAATTCAAGATTCCTTGAGAACTCCAGAAAGAGTGTATCTCAGAATTCTCATTCATCAACTCATAGTCAAAACTCCTTCATACCTACTAAGATCCTCAAGAGACCTTCTAACTCTCTCGGTCCTGTAGAACCAAAGAAAGTGGTCAGTACCAATCAGTCTAAATCTTGTGTGAATACTATGTCTGTCCAAAACACCTCTCTTCGGACTGTTTCATCCGCTTTCATTGCTAAATCTAATGGCACAATTTTGAAACCCAGATTTTCAAAAACAAATGTGTCATCAAGCAAATCAAAAATTGCTAAGAAAACAAAATTTTCAAAATCCAAAGCAGCATCTTGTATGGAAAGTCAAATCTCACATTGATAAAACAACAGTTCCGAAGGTCACAATTGTTCCTACCACTCCGAAAGTTCAAAGTCCAAAGAAAAATGTTTCTAACCCTCAAGTCATTAAACATGACTATTGTATAGTAGAAAAGACATTAACCTTTTGTCAGTTTCCTATGAACTCAAAAAACATTCCCAGGAAACACAAAGTTGTTTCTAAGTCACAATCAAAGTCCAAAGCTCGTGCCTATGTCCCTAAACCTAACCCGGAGCCTAAAAGCCCCACCACTCACTAATTTTGCAAGCACTTTGTGCTTCGTAGCAAGAAACAATATGGTATATTGATAGTGCTTGCTCCATGCACATGACGGGGCAGAAAGATTTTTTGCGGGATCTCAAGCTTTCTCTAAATGTTGGTTACGTGACGTATGGTAACAACTCTAATTCTCAAATTCGTGGTTATGGAATTCTCACCAATGGAAATTTCTCTATCTTAAATGTGGCTTATGTAGCTGATCTGAAACATAATTTGATAAGTGTTGCTCAGCTCACTGTGTAACGTCCCAAAATTTCAGACTAAAAATTTCATTTAATAAAGTATCACTTAAAGTAAAATCATCATTTCAAAACATAAACAGAGTATTAGTTTTCAAAACACACGTTCATTATCAGAGTAAAACATTCCCAGGATGACTAATCTATGGTGTGTGCCATGCGATCATCCCGAGCTCCATCATCCGCTACCGGAAGTACCTGAAACCAAAACTGAAAGCCGTAAGCACGAAGCTTAGTGAGTTTCCCATATACCACATACCATGCAAACCATTCATATCCAAGAGCTATACATAACCGACTTATCCATAATCAATAAGGTGCTATGTGCCAAACATAGTCTTGCCATTATGCCATGGGCCGCGCGTGGTCTTCCTGGTCATGCCTGGGCCACTCCCTGGGTCTTACAGACATGTGCCAAGGGCCACCCCCTGGTCTTTCATGCAAGTATCACAAAGACAACCTTACATACTACTCTACTCAGCTAAACAGCATACAGTGTGCCAGAAGCCACCTCCTGGTCTTTTATATATAATAGCATACAAGCGCCAGGAGCCACCTCCTGGTCTTTCATACATAATAGCATACAATGCGCCAGGAGCCACCCCCTGGACTTTCATTAATATTGCCTAGGGCTAACCCCCGGGTCTTCCTATTATACGTAATAACATACTGTGTGCCAGGAGCCACCCCTGGTCTTTCATGCATATTCTAAATGGGCCGGCATTGGTGCCTTAGACCCATACAAATAGTGAGGAGACTCACCTCACACTGCTGAACTCTGCTGATGATCCCACTAGCTGCTGCCTGACCACTCACTGAACTCCGGCTCTACTAGCTTCCCGAGCTATCAATATCACTGCAACACTTAGTATAACTGACCCATGACAGTCAACCAAGTCAACCCTAGTCCAGGTCAAAGTCCTGGTCAAAGTCAACCTTCCAGGTCAACCCTACTCGCCGAGTCCACCTACTGACTCGCTGAGTTCTTATGCTCAAAGTCCTTCTACTCGCGACTTGACTCGCCGAGTCAGCCCCTGACTCGCCGAGTCTACTGATTCCCGAATCCTGACCTGATCAACTCACTGAGTCCTGGCTCGACTCGCTGACTCGAGTCTTAACTCGAAGGGTTTGGGACCACACGACCTGACTCGTTGAGTCCAAGAACAGACTCGCCGAGCACAAGGCAATCTCCAACCAACTCGCCGAGTTCATGCCCATCTTCATCCGACTCGACGAGCTGTTCATCACACTCGTCGAGTTCCTCCCCATCTTCAAGCTACTCGCCGAGTCCACTCGAAGGACTCGCCGAGTCTACTCGGTTCCACATACATGCAGAGGACTTTCGAGTCATGCAGGGGCTCCAAACCGTAGATCTACCCTTCCCAAGCCTACTCCTCACATAAAGTTGCAAACTTTACGTGTAGAGAAGGAGATCTAAGCAAAACACACCATAAACTAGGGTTTAAGGCCAAGTGGCTTCAACATAGACTCAAGGGCTGATACTTTATGCTTCTCTAGTCCATAACACACTTGGATCTGAAGTAGCAACTCCAGATCCGGCTTCTAACTCAAATGGGTGTCAAACCATGGCTCAAAAGCCCCAAATCTCACAACCATGGAAGACCTTAAGGAGAGAGTGACGACTTATTACCTCCAATATCTCAGAAAGGCTCCACAAACTCCATATCCATAGTCCTTTCTTGCTCCTCCAAGTTCCTTCTTCCTTCTCCAAGCTTTAATGCACCCTCCAAGGCAACAAATGGCTTAATCAAGGGTTATGACGGCTAGGGTTTGGTATCCAGGGCTGAAGAGGCAGTAAAGGAACCCTAGGAAGAAGATTAAGGCATTTATATAGGCTCCAAGTCCCGAATTTAGGGTTTTCCTCGCACAGACCCTACTCGCCGAGTCGCCTTGGCCGACTCGCCGAGTTGGTCACTTAATCCTCGACGCGGATCCCGCTCGGACTCGCCGAGTTCCTCCTTGGACTCGCCGAGTCCTTCCTAAATTTAGAGTTTCTTTCCTTTCTTGGCCTTCAAAACTTTGGGTGTTACAACTCTCCCCCACTTAAATTAAACTTCGTCCTCGAAGTTTTCCATGGCCCACTGCCTGCAATCCGCCTTCAATACCCACCAATTATCCCAACACTAGCTGCCTACCTTTGCTGGTCTTCCACCCGGTCATTCTGACTAACGCAAATCCTTGCGGATAATCATATCGGAAACACAACTTACTCAGCCGAGAACCTTCTGGTACTCTCCGAGTACTGCAACTGAACCCATAGGGGATTCACCCCTTCTTTCCTCACGCGATCCCCTTGCTTTCCCAAGGCGATGCCCTAAACAACTATCTCCCCTACCACTGCGAGGATCCTATCTTCACCAAATCCATTACTCCCGCTACTCCCAGTGCGGGTCATTATCGCCAGTATCCCCTGGGCATTCTTTCTACTATAATTGGTGTCGAGCAACCCACGACGAACTATTTGAATTTCACCATAGACTGCTTACCAACACTGCTACTGGCTGGAAATTTCTGCTATTCCTTATCTGCCTTCCGGATGAACTGAGACCACCCTGGTCCCTACCACTCTACCAATATTTGAATTACCGGCTCCCACCGGTCGCTAGCCCCAACTCAACTCCTAGTCGCTCCGAGCGACTTCCAAAGAAACTTCACCAATAACCGCTCAATCCACTCTGCCCCTAAATCATACACCTGACACATTCGTTCTAATGAGTAGGGACCGATGAACGCTACGGGCCACCCCGTAGTCTTTTAACACTCCTACGTTGCCAGCCAACCAAAGCTACGGGCCGCCCCGCAGTCTTGATACATCAGTGCTACGGGCCACACCGTAGCCTAACTGTACTCACACACGATTGCTGCGGGTCGCACCGCAGTCTTGCTAAACCAGTGCTACGGGCCACACCGCAGTCTTACTAAACCAGTGCTACGGGCCACACCGCAGTCTTACTAAACCAGTGCAACGGGCCACACCGCAGTATTACTAAACCAGTGCTACGGGCCACACCGCAGTCTTACTAACCAGTGCTACGGGCCACACGGCAGTCTTACTAAACCAGTGCTACGGGCCACACCGCAGTCTTACTAAACAAGTGCTACGGGCCACACCGCAGTCTTACTAAACCAGTGCTACGGACCACACCGCAGTCTTACTAAACCAGTGCTACGGGCCACACCGCAGTCTTACTAACCAGTGCTACGGGCCACACCGCAGTCTTACTAAACCAGTGCTACGGGCCACACCGCAGTCTTACTAAACCAGTGCTACGGGCCACACCGCAGTCTTACTAAACTCCCATACGATTCCTATGTAATCCGTGACCAGAAATTTCGAGAATGAGGTCTCACAATTGGCAAGTTTTCCCAACTTCCATCTTACATTATCCTCCAAACATACAATCATCTAAGCCGTCTTTCTTACTAACAAGAGAGCGAAACTTATCCCAGTTTCAAAACTCCTTTTACTCCCATAACCTGATTGTTTCTCCCCCACTTAGCCTCAGCTAAGTCTCTACTGCCTATGAAAACCCGAAGATTTCCTTTCCTTCCTTCCTTACACGATAGGCATGATAACCACCATCGCCCTATCCCTGCTAGCGATCCGTCTCTAGCCCACTCCAACTACCATATGATTACCGAATACTAGATGTACACTTCCCGCATCCCTGATGCTAAAAAAAAAATATCCCCTAAGCTCTAACTACTGTCCTTATAGTCCGAATAACTGGGCACAGACTCCTTGGGGATAAGCCACTTCCCTTGATGCTTCCGAAAGCCATCCCGAACGCCCAGATTAGAACCATCATACCCCGAGGATGGTGGCTGGCCACTTCCCAAACCATTTTCAACCGTAACCGAGATGATACTGAACACTTCGAACCCGAAGTGGAAGATGACCTACACTAGCTACTAATAGCTCCTGGTATGCAATTGGCATATGACAATTCCAAAATACAATCCACATACAAGCAGAGAGACAAATCATACATAAAATTGCCTGAGTCCAGGGTAAAAACTTCCCTGATTCACCTAGGAATGAAAATAGTCATAGATACGTACCTGCAACATTTCTTCCTGTAATCCAGATCTTCCGTATCTGTCACTGCATGGCACTACCCCCTCACCCATCCATAATCCTCATAGTCGCTGGGATAGGCGCACTCCCTGCCCCTCCCCTCATCTTCGGGCAGTCGGTCCTCTTGTGGCCCACCTGATTGCAGTGAAAACATAATGGGCTTGCCCCCCGTGGGCAGTCCCTGCTGACTTGACCATCACTGCCACACTTGTAGCAGCCGGAACCCCTGGACCGACACACTCCCTCGTGTGGTTTCCCGCATGTGCTGCACTGACTTCGGCCCTGCCGACCCACTAATCGCTGATCTGAAGTCTTGGGTCTCTTCCCGGGACCCTCCAATGTGAATGTCTGATCTGACTTCCTCTTCGCAATGTGCTCCAGATCGATTTCCCTCTCCCTAGCTCTGGCAATCATAGAGTCCAGGGTCAGGCATGCCGAGAAGCTGACATACTCCCGAATCTCCGCTCTCAACATGTCATGATAGCAGGTCCTCTGCATCTCATCATCCCCTGCATACTGAGGAACTAATAGGGCCCTCTCCTGAAACTTGGCGGTAATCTCCGCCACCGACTCTGTCGTCTGTCTCATATCCAGAAACTCCCTGGCCAGCTGCTGAAGCTCGATAGCCGGCGCAAACTCTGCCTTGAACCTGGTCACAAAGTCCGACCAGGTCATAGCCTCGACGACCGAGGCTCCCAAGGAGTCTCTGCTTGACTCCCACCAATCTCTTGCTCGGTCTCTCAAACATGCCACCGCAAAGCGGACCTTCGACCCATCCGGGCAGAAGCTCGTCAACTGTGCAGACTCAATGTCTGCGATCCATCTCCTGGCAGCAATGGGGTTCTTCACCCCGTGAAAATCCAGCGCACCACACCCTCTAAAGTCCTTGAAGGACAGCGTGCGCGTACTCGCCTGGCCAGACGCCAAATCACTCCTGAAGGCTCGGAGGCGACCCTCCATCAGCTCAATGATCCCCTCCTTGATCGACCCGAAAATGACCGGGGTCGCCTCAAGGATGCCTCTCGTAATCTCAGATGCGATGAACTCATGCAACCCATCATCAACTGGTTCGGATCCCGCGCCCGAACCTGATCCTGAGCCGGATCCTGACCCGCCCACTGGTCTCTCTCGCAACGTCACCATGCTGGCACTGCTGCGAGACCAAACACACACTACCAGGTTCCCAGTCTTGCCTTGGCCCTTCCCGAATCGAGTACGGATCCTCTGCTTTCAGTAGTACGGGCCCATACTACCTTCCACATCTATCCGTACTTTCCTCAGGAATTGCTTTGACTCCACCAGGTCCCTTTCCACTAATATTGTTCCCAACACTATCTCATCCTAGACTGCCCTTAGAGAAACCTCAGACTCAACTCAAACCAGTCCTCAGCTGCTGAAGGCCTCCTCGCGATGCCAATTAGCCATCACCTGGATACCATCACATGTGACGAGGCTCAGATAATCCTTCGAGTAAAAGACTCGTCCCTACAATGGTTGGACTCAAACGAGAGCTGCGAAATAGGGTCAAATTCAGCACTCTGAGATTATTCAACCCTGATCACATGTGACGTGGCGTATCCACCTAATGGCTAACTCCTATCACTCAGAATCCCACAATGCACAAAGCAAGTAGCATTCAGACAAGGGAAAATCTAACCATAACATACTCAAGCAGTCATATCCACATATCAAGAATCTGAACTAGCATGCAACACAAACTCATAACTCAGGCATAACCTAAACAGACTATCCTACTACTGTCTACTCCGCACTACTATGCAGCTCCAAAGCACAAATAATAGGCACATAAGGCATCATCCCTAGATCCTTAGTCCTATTCTAGCATGCTGTTCTATCAACTGATAATCATAACATAAACTTGTATGGGTATTTTGGGGTACTTACTTGAGCTCGGTTGATTGCATGCACCACACCTCTTTTCTCTTTTCAAAGTTCTTTTCTTTCTGAATTCCTTTTTGCTTTTTTAAAACTATTTTTCGTTCTAAAAATTCTTTCTACAAAACTGTCTTTTCGCTTTTGAAAACTTTTTATCCGACCCCTCTGTTTGAGTTCAGGCACACCCGAGAGTATGCCCGAATCCCTCAAACCAAGGCTCTGATACCAACTTGTAACGTCCCAAAATTTCAGACTAAAAATTTCATTTAATAAAGTATCACTTAAAGTAAAATCATCATTTCAAAACATAAACAGAGTATTAGTTTTCAAAACACACGTTCATTATCAGAGTAAAACATTCCCAAGCTGACTAATCTATGGTGTGTGCCATGCGATCATCCCGAGCTCCATCATCCGCTACCGGAAGTACCTGAAACCAAAACTGAAAGCCGTAAGCACGAAGCTTAGTGAGTTTCCCATATACCACATACCATGCAAACCATTCATATCCAAGAGCTATACATAACCGACTTATCCATAATCAATAAGGTGCTATGTGCCAAACATAGTCTTGCCATTATGCCATGGGCCGCGCGTGGTCTTCCTGGTCATGCCTGGGCCACTCCCTGGGTCTTACAGACATGTGCCAAGGGCCACCCCCTGGTCTTTCATGCAAGTATCACAAAGACAACCTTACATACTACTCTACTCAGCTAAACAGCATACAGTGTGCCAGAAGCCACCTCCTGGTCTTTCATATATAATAGCATACAAGCGCCAGGAGCCACCTCCTGGTCTTTCATACATAATAGCATACAATGCGCCAAGAGCCACCCCCTGGACTTTCATTAATATTGCCTAGGGCTAACCCCCGGGTCTTCCTATTATACGTAATAACATACTGTGTGCCAGGAGCCACCCCTGGTCTTTCATGCATATTCTAAATGGGCCGGCATTGGTGCCTTAGACCCATACAAATAGTGAGGAGACTCACCTCACACTGCTGAACTCTGCTGATGATCCCACTAGCTGCTGCCTGACCACTCACTGAACTCCGGCTCTACTAGCTTCCCGAGCTATCAATATCACTGCAACACTTAGTATAACTGACCCATGACAGTCAACCAAGTCAACCCTAGTCCAGGTCAAAGTCCTGGTCAAAGTCAACCTTCCAGGTCAACCCTACTCGCCGAGTCCACCTACTGACTCGCTGAGTTCTTATGCTCAAAGTCCTTCTACTCGCGACTTGACTCGCCGAGTCAGCCCCTGACTTGCCGAGTCTACTGATTCCCGAATCCTGACCTGATCAACTCACTGAGTCCTGGCTCGACTCGCTGACTCGAGTCTTAACTCGAAGGGTTTGGGACCACACGACCTGACTCGTTGAGTCCAAGAACAGACTCGCCGAGCACAAGGCAATCTCCAACCAACTCGCCGAGTTCATGCCCATCTTCATCCGACTCGACGAGCTGTTCATCACACTCGTCGAGTTCCTCCCCATCTTCAAGCTACTCGCCGAGTCCACTCGAAGGACTCGCCGAGTCTACTCGGTTCCACATACATGCAGAGGACTTTCGAGTCATGCAGGGGCTCCAAACCGTAGATCTACCCTTCCCAAGCCTACTCCTCACATAAAGTTGCAAACTTTACGTGTAGAGAAGGAGATCTAAGCAAAACACACCATAAACTAGGGTTTAAGGCCAAGTGGCTTCAACATAGACTCAAGGGCTGATACTTTATGCTTCTCTAGTCCATAACACACTTGGATCTGACGTAGCAACTCCAGATCCGGCTTCTAACTCAAATGGGTGTCAAACCATGGCTCAAAAGCCCCAAATCTCACAACCATGGAAGACCTTAAGGAGAGAGGGACGACTTATTACCTCCAATATCTCAGAAAGGCTCCACAAACTCCAGATCCATAGTCCTTTCTTGCTCCTCCAAGTTCCTTCTTCCTTCTCCAAGCTTTAATGCACCTTCCAAGGCAACAAATGGCTTAATCAAGGGTTATGACGGCTAGGGTTTGGTATCCAGGGTTGAAGAGGCAGTAAAGGAACCCTAGGAAGAAGATTAAGGCGTTTATATAGGCTCCAAGTCCCGAATTTAGGGTTTTCCTCGCACAGACCCTACTCGTCGAGTCGCCTTGGCCGACTCGCCGAGTTGGTCACTTAATCCTTGACGCGGATCCCGCTCGGACTCGTCGAGTTCCTCCTTGGACTCGCCGAGTCCCTCCTAAATTTAGGGTTTCTTTCCTTTCTTGGCCTTCAAAACTTTGGGTGTTACACACTGATTCAAATCAACTTGTTGAATTTTGCAAGAAGCACAACTATATAATGACTGAAGACCGAAAAGAGTGTTTAATCAAGTCAAATCGCAACAAAAACATGTACCCACTCGACATCAACATGATTATTGGCAAACCGTAACTCTGCTTTCTTTCCAAAGCTGTTCCTGAGGTCAGTTGGTTATGGCACCGAAGGCTCACTCATCTAAACTTTTGGTACATGAATGATCTTGTATCCAGTGAAATGGTGAGAGGTTTACCTCTTCTCAAATTTGAAAATGATCATTTGTGTGCTGCTTGTGAGCGTGGAAAGCAATCAAAGAAGGGTCATCCTGTTATTATCGAAAAATCAATCTCGGAACCATTGGAGCTTCTACACATTGATCTTTGTGGACCATCCACTGTAGAGAGTCTTCATCATAAGAAATACATTCTTGTGATTGTTGATGACTTTACAGCGTTCACTTGGGTCTTCTTCCTAAGGCTGAAATCAGAAACAACCTCTGAGATCATCAATTTTATCAACGGAATAGAAGTTCTATTCTAACTCCCAGTTAGGAGAATCCGAAGTGACAATGGCTCAGAATTCACTAACTCCACAATTGAAAATTGTCTCACCGAGAAAGGAATTGATCACAACTTTTCAGCGCCTTACACTCCACAATAGAACAGTGTAGTTGAAAGTCGAAAAAGAACTCTTGTTGAAGCTGCTCAATCCATGCTAAACTTCTCAAATCTACCACTCTATCTCTGGGCTAAAGCCGTATCAATTGCATGCTTCACTCAAAATAGAAGTATCATCAATCGACGCCTCAACATGACACCATATGAAGCAATGAATGGTCGGAAGCCAAGTATTTCATTTCTCCATGTCTTTCGGATGTCAATGTTTCATCAAAAATAATCGTGATCAGCTTACAAAGTTCCAACCCAAAGCTGATGAAGCAATCTTTCTTGGGTACTCTTCAAAGTCAAAAGCATATCGAGTTCTCAACCGTCGAACTCGAGTTATTGAAGAAATTTTTGATGTCACATTTGATGACAACTTTGTTTTGGAACTCTGCTCCCTCGCATGTTACAACTCACATTATGAAGTCCGATGCTCCAACCTCAGAATGTCCGAATGTTCAGATAATTCATGAAGTTGATTTTGAAACTTTGTTTGGACCTTCCGAAACGTCACTTGATTCGGAATCTCGATCAAGTCAACCTTCCTCATCCCTTACCACCTCACAACTTGTTTCTGGTCCTCTACCCTGTCTTTCTCCATTTGATTCCGAACCATTTCGAATTTCTCAGGTTGAGGGGGAGGATGGTCAACCCTCACTTGAATCAAATGTAGATGGATTTCTTGATGCAGCTGCGGAATTTGACTCCAATCCGATCAACATTGATGACAATGAAAATTTCTTTGAGTTCCCTTCTGATGACGATGTCAACCTCTCCAGTTCAGAAGTTTAGGGGGAGCATCACCCTCAAATTCAAACCTTAAAACTTTCCGAACTGAAAACCAAAATTCATGAAAAGCCCACACCATCATTTTACCGTTATACTCCTGGGCTCCAAAACACAAACTGAATACTAGGTACCCACAACCTAAATTATCCACCACTAAATGGGCCTAAGCCTCTCCTTCCCAAGCCCAAGGCCTTATAATACTTGATCTTCGGGTCATGGCCCCGAATTATGAAACGACCCGAAACAAGATGCTACACTCATATACAACTAAACTTGTAGCAATCCCTTGTGCAAGCAGGGTTTGCATTAAAGTAGGTCCCGTTTGAAATGGCAAGTTTGAGGCATTGATAATTGGTGGGGTTTTAGTGTTACCGACTGGAGTTTCTCAAGAAGTTAGAGTTTCTCCTGATGTTTGGGTTATTGCTGCTACTCTTTTTTGATTGCCACGGGGAGTTGGTGTTGGACAAACTCGTGCTTCCTTTCGTGAGGCCATCGTCCTAATATGTTTTGCGAGGCCATCATCCTAATAAACAAGTTGTATTTTATGATAGTTTATCAGTGTAACTTGTTCCTGAAATCTTGCAGATTTCAAAATCATAGAATAAGAGTTTGAACCGATGTTTTTAACAGATTAATGATACTATGTTAAAAGAAATATAGATAATAAGTTTCAACATTTAATAAATACTGAAAGTAGTTTCATATATTAGAACTACTTGTTTTTGGTTATAAAGGTACCAACCGTGTAAGGTTAGAAATGGAAAAGTTTTACAAAAGAACATTTGCAAATCAGGCAGTGATAAACACTTGCAAAACAAAAGCTATTCCTCAAAACTTCTAACCCCACCCTAGGGCATTAGACACCCTAGATGAAACGTCTATCACCCAAAATGCGAAATCAGATAGTATGCCAATTAATCGAACTGCTCCTTAAGATGGCGTTGGATTTGCTCGACAACTACTACTTAGTGCTCAGTTGCATCCAGCCTGTTCTCATCAATCTAGGTTCTATATGCTAGTTCACTATAATGAGCACTCATAGTGTTCACCTTGGTGCAATTAGCACCCACGTAATGATAAAGGGTTTGGATGGACACATAGTTATCCTTCTCCTCCTCCTTGAGTCTTTCGACTCGCTACTCAAGTGTCCGGGAAGTAGAGCCTGAAGCTCTAACGATCTCCTCTAGGGATTGGAATCGTTCAGATAGTTGGTCGCCTTGAGTCATAAGGCGAGGGATCGGATCGTTCTTAGGGTTGCCCTTGAGTGGTGCATGTGGTGGAGGTTGAAAAGACTTGCCAATCTTGAACCATGGATGCTGATCAGTAATCCTCCACTTGCAGAGCAAGTTAGGGAGACAAGTTGGCTCATAGAGCATAATCCGTTTCCCCAACTGACCATAATTGGGTCAGGAAACATGAGTAGAAGGGTCCAAATGGTACATCGGAGGAATGCTCATCCTCGGGGTCCTCATCAGAAAGGGACCCTTGCAATTATGGTGATAAGGATGATAGTATGGCCTGGATGGAGAGGATGGTGGAGTAGAAGGGGCAGGTTCCTCGCCATTAAGGCTCTCCTTATCCTCTATGGGGTCGCCATCATCTATCTCTTCGGCATCCTGAAGAATGCCCTTGTCATTGGATTCCTCAACTTCCTTTGGATCATGTTCCTCTTCCTTTGAGGGATCCTCTTCCTTCGAGAGGTCTACTAGGGTAATTGGAGTGCCCTCGGGGAAGTATGGATCTCCGGCTAGCTGTAGTGCGACCTCGTGAAGATCCTTTGGATCGGCAAGTGCCATCCGAGCTGGATGGACATCAAGTAAATCAACCATCTACATAAAAGAGTTTTAAGTGTGTTAGTAAGTTTTTTAAAAGCATACATGTTTTAAAAATGTATAAGTGTTTTAAGGTTGATATAGGGATCCTAAGGTACTAGGTATCTGTAGTGAATCTTGAGAACATGCTTCAATCTCCAAAACTCTCAACCATTGTAGTATGTCAAACTCCTTGCTCAAGGTTGGTTGTGCACCGGCATGACCATGAATAACATAGTGAGTTCCAGGTTTATTTGTGGTATGTCTTATGTATGGTACTAACGTTAGTCGAGGCGTTTGACCTAAAGTGTTGAGTTGGTAGTTTTAGTTGAAGGGATGTTTAGAATTTTATTAACTGTTCTCATCGTGGGTCAGTGTATATATAAAACTCTTATATATTATTGTTGGTGAGGTTTGTAGTATTATTAGTTTTTGTTTTGTACCCCAAGACTACCAATCACATATGAGGGCAAGACTGTTAACACTGGAGGGCAGGATCATTTTAGCAATTAAGCCGTCTTGAAATCGAGCAACCCAAGCGGCCCTTGAAACCAGTTACCTTATTCCGTAAGTAGTCAAGAAGTAGTGTAATTAATAATAATACTTTTATCAGGAGCTTGTTTCTATAGTTGTATTCCTATTTCGAGGATACGAGTTCTCTATAGCCAATTTAGTTTTGATACCAATCTGCCACACCCCCCGGTTGAGTCGGCAGAACATGCCGGACTGTGCGACTAAGTTCATGGATCACTGGTAAACGGAATATATAGCACAAGTACAACAATAAAATTATAACATTTGTATTCCATCTTGATGTTCGAATACATGGTTCTTACAGATAATAGTATAGTACATGAATTCCCTTAAATATGTAGGCAAACATAATAAAAACTAGTAAACTAGATTGCCAAAAATCCATGACTATTCTTCGTTTGAATACTTGATTACTAATTTCCCGAGAATACATGTAGTTTAATAATTAATTTGTTAATTTATATGATTAATAAATTAATATGAAATAAATTAGAACTGATTAATTATTAATCAGAATTAATCTGGAATTAATTCGGGTTAATTGGAAATAATTAAAGGTGCAAGGGGTGAATTGTAATTGTTTAATAGTTAAGCAAAAGTGGAATTCTAGAACCATCCAAAGGAGGACGGTTTTAGGAGCCTATTTAGGGTTTCCAGAAGCCTCTTGGATGAGTATAAGGAAAGGATTTGGATTGGGATTAAATGCATTTAAATCTTGCTTGGTCCTTAAGTTACCTAAACTATAAATAGGACCCTTGGGGCGCTCCAATTCGTGAACATTCTTTCCTAGAAGCTTATGAACGATATTTTCTTGCTTCTCCTCTCTCCTCAAATGTATTCTAGTTCTAGGGTTTAGGTGAGAGCCATTAGAGGCATGATACTTTTGCTGCTAGCTTTCCAAGCTCTTCAAAGGAAGGATTGAAGTGATTTGTTTACTATAACAAATCAAAGGCATGTAACCCTAATTCTTGTGTTTTTGATTATAATAGGGTTTCAATTAGTGTTCATGTTAGTTTTGTTGTTCATAGTATTTTGCATTCAAAGTGTATGACAGATCCTTTAGGTTGCATGTGCCCTTAAGTGTTAAGTGAGATTTCGCAAGCACATTAGTTTTGCAACCTATACAACTCATCAATCATCATATCAATACTTGTTGTGTCTACATATTTAATCCATGAATAATCTTATTATTATAAAAGTTCATATTCAATTATAATTGTGGGAGCAGTTATGAATTAAGACTAATATGAGTTGGATTGGTTGATTTTCACTGGATGAAAGTAGGCAAGTGGTTGTAACCAAGTTTCATAGGTACTTGTTAATGAATTAGTATTGAACGGACCCGCATCAAGATCATATCATAGATCTCAGTTATGAGTGATACATGATTGAAATGGAATATCTTTGTGTCGTTAACACCTAAGATACATAATGAAACTTAAGTGTAAGGAGTGTTGTGCTTTGATATGGCAAAATGCTGATCCTTAAGCGGGCAGTTATAAAAGCCATTTTCAGGTATGGTGTGAACTATGTAAGAGGATTATGTAGTCAAGATGGTATTTTTTCCTCTTATGTGTTGAGAGTTAGACATCTAACGCGCGTTACCCAAACTTGAACTCTAAATGAGATTGATTGCGATCCAAGTCTCATGTTCAATAGGATGTCTATAACATTACTAGCATAGGGATAACTGATAAACTTATCTTATACATCAATTGAAGCTTTAAGCTTTTAGGAATTGGATGTTGATAGAATGGCACTAGGTCATATATTACTAGGGGAAGTGAAATTTTCTAGACGTTCACCACTATCTATATCAATCTATGAAGAGTCCTGTGCTAGTAGGATATTGAAAGATCTATATGCCCATAAGTCATTATAGAATGATATCGTGAGATAATATATGATCCTAAAGGGTCACACTAAAAACAACTTGATGCAAATATATTATTTATAAGAACTTGATCCTTGATAAATTAATATAATTCTTGTAATTAATTGGAAATTATTTATTTCATGGAAATATTAATTTTAAATGTTAAGTATCAAAACATATCATAATATATCATAAGGTATGATTTATTACGTCATGTACATCTTTTTGGACCAAAAAGGATTTTTGTCTTATATGGATTTATATGTTTTATAAGTTATAAAAAATAGAAGAGTTTTTTTTATAGAAAAACTAGCTTCTTCATTTTATAAAATATTCAAGGAAAACATAAAGAAGAAAGAAGACTTGCTTCTGATTAATTTATTCAATACACCATACTCTTAGAATGCATGGCTAGTTGATTTGATAAAACATGGGTCTTAAAATGGTAAGACCCACGTGATAAAGGCTTAAAATAACTAGTTTTTTCCCTTCTTTCACAAGCCAAAACCACGCAATTTATGGCTTTTTCTCTCCATATTCTCTCTAGTTTTGTCTCTTAAAGATTTGAGATCAAAGCAAAAATAAGTTGATACTTGCATCTCCCATTAACTCATTATTTAGGTTTTGACTTAAAGCTTAAGAGTGTTCTTATTATTACAAGAAGGACTAGCATCCATTTCAAGTGGACCAATTGTTGATGGATAGTTCTAGAGGGTTTCTTTTTTGGAGCTTAAATCCATCTTCATCAACTTTCAAATTGCCAAAAGGAACCAAAGTCGTCAAAGATTGTTTTACTTTCCTTTCTATGGTTCTTTTAATCTTTCTGACTCTTACAAAATGATCATTTGGTGGGAATAAAACTAGTTTTATTTTGTTTAAAAATCAAAGTCTTTTGTTGATATCTTTATGTTTTTCAAACAAATTTTTGTGAAAACCCGAAATTCTATTCTGTACAAACAATATCACTTCAATAGAAGTCAGAACAGTTGCAGTAAGTTTTCAGACTTTTTAGTATAAGTTTGAGTAATTTAGGATTTACACTTAAAGAGATATCAGGAGAGAGGATGCACTAGGGTTTTGTGCAACTATGTTATTTCAGAACTCTATGATATTAGAGTTCATTTCTTGAATAAAAATATTTTCTGCCAAAAATCCCAGGACTATATATATGATTCTTAACCAAATTATTTCATTAGTTACATTAATTTCCAACTAGAGAAAAGCCATTTTCTTTCTCACGGATCTTCGGGTTTTCATCCCAAATCATGAGTACCTCTCTCTAGTTGTATTATATAGCTAATAATGTGCTTAATAACATCGATTTCATAGCCAAACAACTAGATTCGAGACTTTACCGCCCAAGAACACCTTGGGGAGTAAACTCCTAAAATGATGCCTAGTCCTTCCCCCGTGATATGTAACCACCTTAGGCTTGTATGCTAGTGTTTATAAGATTAGAAACCATCCATGAACACCAAGATTTAGGTGTTCACGGCCCAAGAAGTTCTTGGACCGCGACCTCCAAAATCAAGGGCCAAAGAGTGCTTTAATCACTCCTAAAGCCTAGGGCAATTACCTTGATTTGCTACTGGCTAATTTAAGGACTTTAAATCATCAAAGACCCATCCCAAAGAGAGATTACGGCCGTAATCTCTTATGAAAATGGTCTTTGGGCCGTGAACATCAAAAGGGGGTACCAAAGTGTGCCTAAGGCCTTCATTAGCCTTAGATAATTGTCTAAACCATATCCTAGATGAGTATGGGACTTGAAAACACAAAAACACCCCTTTCCATATGAGTTTACGGCAGTAAACTCAAAAGGAAATGGCCTTGGGGCTGTAAACTCCTCAAAGGAGTGTATTAGTGCCCTAAACCCTTCCAAGAATTAATCCACCAAGTAGGAATGCTTCTAGGAATCATTTAGAACTTCAAAACACCAAAGGACATTAAGCCTAGGAGCTCACAGCCGTAAACTCAAGGGTTTACAACCGTAAACTCCTTGTGTGAAGTTTATTGGAGAGTAAACTCATATATGGGGTCCTTTGGAACCCTAAACTCACTAGCCGGGTCCTACAACAATTTAGATGGAGTCCTTAAGGCTAATAACACTTATGTAAAGTGTTTAGCATGTTCTAGGAGGTCTAAACAATTTCAATTAGTAGTTTAAATCTAATTGGGTACACATATGTGTGATTATATGTTAACTAGGATCATAGCGTGTGTTCAAGACTTCACTTGACACCTAGCAATCCTACATCTTCAGTACATCCGTACCACTCACTACAGGTGAGTTCATACCCCTTAATCAATGGTTTAAATGTTTTTAAATGCTTTTATGGGGGGGGGGGGGGGGGAATACAAGTCAAATACTTATAGTTATTACATCAATCACATGTGATTAATAACTACAAAACCAGTGATTTTCCTTATTGTTCAAATTGTTTATCAAACTGTTTTGCTTCAAACTGTTTTACAAGTTCTTATACTTATCAGATACATTTACTTAAACTCTGTTTTACTTATTATCAATTGCATGTCTAGGTATGTATAGTTATATAAGCAATGTTTAAAAATCTTAGGAAGGCCTGCCCGCCCTATTTCCTTTTCGCGCTTGAGATGTGGTCTTGTGGGATATCGGGTACTCGTCCGAAGGTCGTTTAAATATTAGTTATATATCATGTGTACATATATAGTCATAAAGGTCCTTCCAGTTCATTCGGTACCTTTGGGTAGCAAGGGTATACTTCCATGTTCATACGTACCAGTTACATCACTAGTAAGTTACCATAGGGGTAGCACAGGAAGATATTATTACTATTACTAGAACAATGAAACATACAATGAGTCAGTTCATTCATGAGTCAGTACGAGTAATACTTACAGTACATTACAGCTAGTATGCACAGTATATTACTATACATGCTAGATAGAGAGAACATACATTACAGCTAGCACACGCAGAACATTTCAGTACATTCAGGCTAGACAGAGAAAGATTACACTTTCAGTTAGCACATTCATTACATATACATTCATGCAGTTATGTGAACCGTTGAGTGGGTCATGGCACTTCCTGCCATGACCGCTCTTGTATCCCGAATCTCCTTAATTGGGGAGCGTATAAGTTTGCGTATAGATCTATACTGGATTGACTATCCTACACCTTGCTGCTCGCTACAGTGGGACTTGCAAGTCTACGGGTGCCAAATGTCATTTCTTACGGCGTCTTACATCGTCGTTTTACTAGAGTCGGTAGCAGGATACAGGTCGATCACATGTTACTTGGAACACCTTTTGTTTTAAGGTAGTTAGTACCACGGTAGTCACTTATTACAAATACTATGGTACGATAATATTTTCCCCTTTTACATTCACTTCGTGAATATTCACACGATGCACGGTAATATAGAAACTATATTTTTGTTAATGATAGTCTTAATTGGGAAAACACACACTCTAACAAGAGACATACACTAGATGCCTTGGTAGAAGGCTACAGTTAGTAGGAAACAAAGGGTTTTCTAGGAGAGTTCAAACATTATACAAAACATTGTACAAAACATCCTACAGAAACATTTTACAAACATTTTCATACAAAGTCAGACATTAATATACTTATGATCTCACCAGCTTTAAGCTGATACTCGCTTTCAAAATAACTTGTATTCTCAGGTCATCACTAGACATGTACAAGTGCCAGGCTTTTGAGAAGATGGAGTTCGTTCAAGACTCATCTGTTATTTTTGTTATGTATATTTTTGGTGTCTATATCTTTGATAGAACACACATGTATGGAATTATACTATTAATGCAATGGATGATGTTGTTGCTTGTTTACTATTATTCGTTGTTTGTGATACTGTACATGACGTCCTCCGCCCCAGAATGTTTCCGTCATTCATGGTTTTGGGGTGTGACAATTTTGAATAAAACCTAATGGATCTTCAACTTCAATCTTTATATTCACACCTTGTAGACCCAAGATGATCCTATTAAAATTATCCAGATGATCTTGCACTTAAGTGCTTTTCGACATCCTAAGAGTATACATGTTGCTTCTAATACAGCCCAAATGTTGCTTTTGATACAACCTGTTCGTCAGAGAATTGTTCTGATACTTGTCACACAATTTCTAACAAAGTGCATATTCCCTCATTCGATCCACAACCTCTCTCAGTACTTCGTCTGTTAAACTCAACAGAATAGTGCTATGCACTCTTGCCAGATTATCCACCTTCCTTTCAGCGGCCATGTCCTTTGGCAGTTTCACTTCTCCTTCCAGTGCCATTGCCCATCCTTTTTGAACTAGAAAAGCCTTCATCCCCATTTTCCACAAAGTGAAATCATTCGACCATTGAACTTCTCCAAATCAATTTTGTGAGATGCCATCTTCAATCAACAAAACACCAATCACAACTCGAATACCACTTGTTAAGGAAGAAAACATACGATACTTATCAAGACTCAGAACAAATCTGATACTACTTGCCAAGTTGTAGCGAACCTTAATAGGAAGTAATGCAGATAGCACACAAACACACAATATTCACGTGGTTCAGTCAAGGTGTTCTATGTCCATGGGAAGGAGGGGAGTATTTTTTATCCACAAAGTTCTCAAATAGAGATTACAAGTACGAACAACAGAGATTTGGCCTACTCACTAAGGATACAAAAGACACACCAAATGACTTAGCATGAATCCCTATTTATAGTGAAAGGATCAGACCTAAAATCCTAATGGACCAAGCCCATAGACCCATGAATGTTGTCAACCAATCACACTTCGTCACGCAGTAGCTTCTGGAACATTCATCTTGGTGACACATCATAATGGAACATCATGATGCAAGAGTGGCACATCAAGATCACCATGACACATCAACCATCATAGTGGAACATCATACAATAATCCTTGAGCATCCTAGGACAATCTCGAGCACCATAGTGAACATCACAAAATAAATGGCACATCAGGGACACCATGACACATCAAGGAACATAAGTGACACACATTTCACCAAGATGGCACATCTTGTGCAAGGAACGCCACACCTTCTCCAAGGGTGGCACATCTTCCTCCAAGACGACACTCCGTCTTCATAAATGGTACACCTTCCTTCAAGTTGGCGCATCTTCCTTCTAGTTGGCACACCTCCTACAAAAATGGCACATCTAGACTCCAAAGTGGCATACTCTCACCAAATTGACACATCAAGCTTCATGAGTGGCACACTTGCTTCCTAGGTGACACATCTAGACACTAGATGACACACCTTAAACCTAGATGGCACATCCATGCCTATGAATGGCGCATCTTGGTCGTGGATGACATAACCATGCATCAAGGTGTTCCATAACCCCTTTTAGAAGATATGTTCCTGTATCATATGATCCATATAATTTTTAGTTGATTCGTTCCTTTGTCACATGCTCCATTAATCTTAAGTGCTCCATTGAACTCAAATGGTCCATGCGAATTCTCCAAATGCTCAAGTCACATTTAACAGTTGCCAAATATTATAAGTCGCTTGTGTATTTGTGGTCTGCAGATCCTCAGATATGTCGACCTACGAACGGGCCAACATAAATTCTTCCTTCGAAGTTCACATTTGAGGGTTCCCTCTCATTTTCATTTTATTCAGGTTGGGTTGGGTTAGGTCTCAAAGATGTCTTCGGGTGATGGTTGTGTTTATGATATGAACTTGACTTTCGACTCGTGAGAGGGTTGGGTTTGCAGAACATCATCAGGCAGACCATGAAGTTGGTGAACCAGTTCGGGGTAGTAGTTAAAACATACATATGATAATTTTGTTGAACATTTCAAAATTGCAATTGGAGGGGTGAATGAATAGGGATGTCTAATTGGGGTGATAAGCCGATATTGATAGATCAAAAGAAAACACGTTTCTACTTAGAGTGCTCGACCTAGTAGGATATGATTTATTTCAGCCATATTTTTTTTCTAAAGATCCACCGTGTAGTGTTACCGCACATATGCCGTGTCACATGACACTAACACCATTAGGGGTAAAAAAAATCACATCTAACACAATAATGATGACACTTTAAATTTTATTTATTATATGCATTTATATATTGAATTCTATAAATCTCAATCATTGAATTCGGCTTTTCAAATAACAACAAGAATACTATCTATCAAACTTGGATTACCGAATCTTTAAGAAATACACAATCCGCATACAAACAAACAACATAATGTACTTTATTTACATATAAACATATAATCTCGTCTCGGTTCTTTCTTAAAGTACAAAAGGTAAACGCAATCCAGCACACCCCCAACCTGTCGCACAAATCACAATATGCCTAAACGAAACAATGTGATGGATCGACTTAAACTTGACTCACTGCTTAGGCTAAATGACTAAACTTATTCAAAATAACATACAAACTTTTTAAGTTGAAATCTACATACGTAAACCGCTCGTTGAACTGCTAGAAATTTATCTTATAAACAAGGATATTTCACCAGAGCAATTTATTAACGTTCAATCCATGTTTTTTTTTCTTTCCTTTTCATGATATTAGAAAAATAAAAATAAATAAACATATTTATTGCACATGATTTTGAATATGAGTTGACATTGACTTTGGAGTGTAGAATTTTTAATTATGATGGGGAAAAGAGGGAGCAAATGCTTCTGAGAAGATCCACACGAGATTCAAGTAAGGAGATGTGGGCTTCGATTCTCTGGAACAAGGTTTCCATGTCTATCCCTTCAACTCCTCCACCGGGTATGATCCTCTGTAGCTGCCTTAGCTTCCTTTCCATGGACTTGCGGTTATCATTAATCTTGAACACCACCATTACTGGCTTCTTTTTCCTCCGTCCACCAGAGCTCCGGCCAACCACCACTCCTCTCCTCCATGCTCCCATTTTCTCTCTCTAACTTTTCTCACACACTAAGATGAGAGAACAAAAGGATATATACGGTGAGTATATAAGGAGAATAAGTGATGAGTATCCCTCCTACACGATATTTTGTTGTACTTTTATTGATTCATTATTAGAGGTAACAAAATGAACAGACAAAATGAGTGGGTAACTTATTAAAAGAAGTTCGAGCTTAAATGGATTTGTGCGAGACAGAACGAAACATTCTTTTTCTCCATGTTGTATTATTTATTAATTTTTTATATAGTTAGACTATATTTCCCACATCATAATTACCTTATAATTGTTTTTAGGTGTTTAGATTTTTATTACTAAGAAATTATAAATTTAGTCAAATATCTTAATGATTTTTTTAAAAAATAACCAAAAAATCATTTTTTTTTCTTTCGAAAATAGCCACTGAAATCGCAGGTGGCTAAACTAACCTGTTATTTCGTTTACATAAGCTATGATTTGACCCATTTCCAGCTCATGAACGGAGTTATAAAACCTTTTAATTTATTTTTTTCTTGAAATCTCCGATGGCCACCTATACAATTTCTTTCTTGTGATTTCTTCTCGATTTTTTGTTTTTATTTTATTTTTATGTTCTTAATAAAACATGTTGACTACGATATTGTTGATTTTGACTACGATTTCTAACATGTTTCACGGTTGTTTCGTACATTTACAATATATTATATATAAAGGTTATGTAAAAATATTAGAATAATAATATTTCTTTTCAATTTTCGTTTTATATTTTCGTGCTAAAATGAGTTCTAGTGAGTATTTGGTTATGGCTGTAAATGAAGGGAGGTGGGAGATAGTTAAGTCTCAATTAGCATATTTTAGAATATGCAATTTTGGTTTGTTCTTTCGGAGTATATTAGTTTTGGAGACTTCTTATATCTGGTGAGAATAAAACTAGTTTGTTAGATAAATCTAATATTAGTCTTGGCTTGAAATGGATTATTATATACATGTAGTTGATGATAGTGATGTTAGACATTTGATAAACGTAACTAAAGCGGTTGGAGGAAAACCTATTAATGTGTTTGTGGTGGTTGATGAAGGTAAAGCTGCCAACGGAGATGGTGATAGAAGAAAAACACTTGTTGCAAAGATATTTAGTGGAAAAACCGAGCAACAACCCAATATATACTTTTATCACTCCTAGTGTACCTCACTTGCATAGTGTTGCTGAAAATAAAAACATGATGCATCCAACGATTCGTTATGAGGATCCTCAAAACTATAAGTATATTGGTGATGATGATGTTGGTACATATCTTAATGATGTACGTGCACATGATAATGTTGAACACCAACAAAAAGTTCATGTTAACGATGTCGAATAGTAGATGAAAATGAAAACCGAAAAAGTTTCGTTTCTGAATGATGAAAATTTAGATGGTTACAAGGATCTCTGCAGATGTTACGAATATTGGTTTAGATATATCTCACTTAGAAAGTAATTATGATGGAGAAAAGTCAGATGATGAACCTAAACCTAGGTTTTCGGATACCCTATTATTTGGTATGAACTTTTATCGTCATGTCCAATCATTGGTAATGACAATATTCCATCACAAAGTCTAGAAACTATTTAAAAGATTGAATGCCTACAAATATTCTCAAGCAAAGAAAAGCTTAAATTGGCGATTGGAGAAAAATACCTTGTAGCAGGTTTTTAGTCCAAGAAAGCTAGATTGACCAAAGCAAGGTATGAGGTTGTTTTTTTTATGAAGAAAAATGTTCTTAATTGATAAGGGGAAATGGAATCAAAATATCTAATGGACTTTTCCATGTCACAACGTTTGTTGATAAACACACATGTTCTTCAACATAGTTACAACCTTAGCATCCACAAGCAAACAAAAAAGTGCTAGGTCACTTGATTGCTAAGGCTTTTAGCTAGAGATTATAGCAGATTCTAGCAAGAAGATGAGATTTTAACATATATGAATTCAAAATACAAAATTAG
The DNA here is from genome assembly GCF_002870075.4 of Lactuca sativa. Taxonomy (NCBI): domain Eukaryota; kingdom Viridiplantae; phylum Streptophyta; class Magnoliopsida; order Asterales; family Asteraceae; genus Lactuca; species Lactuca sativa. Next base: position 74,710,450 of record NC_056629.2, read on the forward strand.
TATCACATACCAACATGCTTGATAGGCGAAACAATATGCACTCATGTTGTTAAAAGGTACCAAAGAGGATTATTTACCAAACACCCGACTTATTTCTACAACTTAGTCAAACATAATCCCCACATGGTGAAACATATTAAAACATACGATGATGATCAGTTTGTATTCCTATATATCATACTTGGTTTCTCAGTAACTATTACAACTTTTTATAATTATATTTTGGATATACCCCACATGAATGAGTAATTTTAAATACATTTCCAATGTTTTGTAGATAAGCTCTTTCTGCAATTGTTGTAAGTTGACCCTTGTAGTAGATGCAACTCACCTTAGGGACAAGTTCGAAGGTACCATTTTACTTGTATTTACGATCAATGTTTCAAAAGTCGTTAGGAATTGCTAGGTCAGTCAACTAGTGAGTAACGAGTACTTGGTCTAGGCGAGAAGTACTTGGGGAGTACTCAAATTAGGTAAATTATAAAATAATTAAATTTTTGGAAACTATATATATAACAAATATCATAAGTTCATTAAAATTTATAACAAAATAGATGAATAACAATAATAATTACAATTTATTATTTAAAAAGGTGAAAATTCTTGAGTTTGATTGAGTTTTTCCGAGTTTGATCGAGTTTTTTTGGATTGGACGAGTTGATCGAGTTGGCTTGATTTGCCCCGAGTTTGATCAAGTTTGATCGCTTCCTGTTTTTTCCCTAATTCTTAGAAAACTGCCTTGATGTATATCTGATTCAGAGTACTCGCCCAAGTTGGCTGAGTTTTAGAACACTGTTTACAATGGACGGACATAACCAAATATTACTAGTTACATATGACATATGAAAAGCAAGTGTACATATTGTTGGTCATGGTTTCTTCATAAACTGCATGATTGCATAGGCAATACAGAGGAGCTTACATTCATATATGATAGGGATCCATCTATAGCGACATCCATTGCCAACATTTTTCCTCATGCACATCATGGAATATGTGATATCCATTTGTATTTCAACATAACATCTAAATACAACAGGGGTGGCATGGTTAAAGGATTATTTTGGGAGGCTTAAAAATCATGTACAATTGAAGATTTTAATATTGCCATGAATATAATGATGTTAGAAAGAATGTCCAAGATCATTAACTATTGGTAATATTTCTAATAATAACAGAATCCTTCTGGGTGTCCCTTATGACCCAGTTGAGCAAAAAGAATTTAGGAGAAATAAAATTATTGATTTGGCATTATTTGGTAAATTAATTAGAAACTATTTTGAAATTAATTAATTCAAGGGGATGAATATTAATTACTTAAAATTTAACTACTTGGAATATTCAAGAAACCTTAAGGGATAAGGACATTTCGAATTCTAGAGCTATCCTACATGGGCTTGGAGTTGCTTTTGAGGTAAGAATTGAAGGCCTATAAATAGGATGCTAAGGATCACGACCTAATTGCTTATTCCTTGGCTAGAATTTTTGCTAATCCGATTCTCTCTCTAAATATGGACAATTTCCAAACTCTCTCTAGGGTTTGTAGAAGTCAATCATTTCTCATAGTTTTTATTGATCATCACTGGGTGCTCTTGGGTGTGAACCAAATGAAGGATTTTGGTTTGGGTCCTCTTCACTCAATACATAGGAAGAACAAGATCTCAAGAAAGGACACCATTGGCATCAAAAAAAGGTATGTACATTCTTTCATTTTTGTAGTAGTAGTTGCATTGATAGTATGAAACTTAGATCCTCTATGTTCCATGAACACATAGGATTTTTATTATGCTTTTGTTGCTGGATTCATGTGTTTAGATTGCTAGAAAACTATCAAATGAGAAGAGAAAACATAGAAGTATAGGAATACTTACAAAGAATTAATCCTAAAAGTTGGGAACGACATATTTTTTTTAGGAAATCGATATAAATATTATGATGTCCAATAGTTGTTGATGTTGATTGACATTTTTAGAGAAACAATGGACTTTTTAAAGACAAAATTTTGCAAGTATTAATATGTTATATAAATGATTATGTCAAATATTATTGATTTTAGTTGTTTCAAATGTTGTTGTTTGTAGCTTCATTACCAAGAACACTCACCCACTACGATGGTAACATTCTAAAATTAAATAAAATGCATTTAGTAATTGGAGGGTCCATCTGATCTCAAGATTCAGATATGAGGAAAAATGTCAAAAAAATGTCGTTGTTGATTTTCAATAAGAAAAACATGTGTATGTACGCAGTGGCAACTTGATGGCTTACCTTGTGGCCATCTCAGAAGAGCGCTAACAATCAACAATATTGAGACTATTTGATGTTTGCTTTAAACGTTTCCTATAACAAGACATTGAGGAAAATCTACAAGGAAACTGTCAACCCTTTGCCAACCCCATTTGAATGGGATCTCCTATATGGTTTGATGATTGTCAGGCTACCGATAATGGGCAAACATCAGCTCGACAAACCAAGAAACACAAACCATTTTAATAAGCTCCAATGTAGGCTTCATGCTTAAAAAAAGTGCAATAAAACGCTTAAAGTACCATTTTCACACCACACAAATTTGTCTGTTGATAAGCTATTTATATACTAGTTTTTAATTTATAAACCAAACTATCTAAACTAGCTAAATGCGATAGGCAGTGTAGCTAATCGATTAGTGATATAGTAAGAAAGTAGTGTGTCAAACACAAGGGGGAACATGAATAACTAAAAGCTAATTTATCTACTAAAACTCTAAAAGTTAACTAATCTAAAAGCAATTAAATAAGGGGTTTTATCTATTTTTACAAGTCCAACTTACTTAGAAAGAGTTATTCCTAAAATGAGTTAACTAACAAAAAGCAATCTAAATTAATGATTACAACAAGATATTAAAGAGACTCCTATTTAGATTCGATTCACACTACTCATATGGTTGATTTCTTGGAAGGTGTAATGGATTAAGTTGTTGTTGCTTACCGATTCTTAACGTGATTAGACTTTATGATCAAAAGAATAATCCTTTAGTAAAAATAATTCATTCATTCATTGATTAGGTGGACAAGCAAACAAGAATACTAGTGTTAAATTCGAGTTATGCTAGACTTGTACTAGTGATTGGCATTAATTGACAATAACATCAATTCAATACATGAATGATCATTACATAGTAACTTCCATATTAATTTATTCACTTTTCTATTTAACCCTAGCTTTATGATCAAAACACTAGTCTTATGACTTTGATGATCACAAATTCATATGATAAATGATCATCTAAATTCAATAAAACTCAATAGTAAACAAAAAAAGTAGTTATTAGTAACACAAAGGATCTTTAACAAGTTGTGAAAACAAATAAGCAACTAGTAACAATCCAAGATCCATTCAATCAACACCTAGTCATAATGATCATCTACACTAAACAAAATTTAGGGTTTTAGCCCATGATTTATGGAAACAAACAATCAAAATCAAAGCTCAACTTGGAAAACATGATGTAAAACAAGTAAATAAAGGTTTAGAAGTGTTTTTGCCTTAAAATCTCTTCAAATCTCTACTTCAACTGAAATTAGATCTCCTTCTGTCTTCTAGTACATCTCTGGCCTCTAAAAGTCGAAAATAACTTGAAGCATAAGGTAGGATTGAAGGATTAGGCGATCTAATTCTAGTTTCCTAATTCTGATCCCCACACCATGACCAATAGCATCCACGGTTTGGCCAGTCACTTTTCCACACGTGTTCTCTAAGTTGGTCAGAGGATCGCGATTATTTTTCTCCCCATGGTGTAGCCAAGGCTCTCTATGCCTTGGGCTTCAGATTCCTTAAGCTTTTTGACTTCGGTTGACTTTATCCATTTTTTCCCGCTTCTAGCTTTAGATTCCTCATTTTTTTTCTTTTTCATCCCGATCATGTATTAGCTGCTACAAAACGGATTTTAAACATATTAAGTACTTTTTCTCCTAAAATGAACACAACTGTAGCTAAAATTATTGAATATATGATTAAATATGCACATATCAAAATACCTCACAATTGACTTTTTCTTGCTCTCAAACAAAACTAATTTTATTATCATCACATCAAAACCCTAGCCACCAGCATTGCACAAGACAATACATTTAGATCTCGTCCATTACATCAAGACTGCAATGCATATATTTGTGTCTAATTTCCCTAAAAACTCCCCCAATCATAAATACTTACAATCCTCTTAAACACTTCCCAGTTATTCTCGACGTTATTCATTTTATTCATTCCTCCGAATATTTTTTAAGAAATCTTTCTTAACCTCAAGCTATTTTTGGTTAAGCACCCAATCATACATATGGTAAAATAACCTAGAAAGAAAAAAAAATACAATAATAATAACTTAGCATTTTTTCCGTATTCTTGAACTTCATCAACTCTGAGTCTTCAATAATTTGGAACTTTTTGGGTTTTTCTTCATAATACTTCTTGATCTTTCTATCTTTGTAGACTCTTATTCACTCAAACTTTGAAACTTTTTTTTCTTTTCTATTTTTTTTCTCTTTTTTTTCTCACTTTTTTCACTCAAAATAAAAAGCTAAAAATAAAAACATATGCTTTAGCAAGAGAACTTAAATTTAACCCTGATTATTTATAGGTATTAGGCCAAAGCGCAATGACTACATAAGGTTTCCTGGATACAATTTTGGTACACAATGTTAAATGTATTATGTCCCTCAAACTAAAAAAAGTTATGCTATTGTCCCATGATTTCACTAGGATAGGGAAGACGCAAATACACTAGAATATATATAGGCTCAATTAAGCGTCAAAGCTCTCAGCGGACCGTCCCACGCAACGCTAGCAACCTAGGTCTCGACATAATAATATGAGAGTTTTTTTTTTTTTTTTTTTTTTTTTTTTTTTTTTTTTTTTTTTTTTAACTAGATTCAGTGTTAGACCACTGTTTTCAGTCTCTTTATAAATTTTATATCCTAGTCATATATATATATATATATATATATATATATATATATTCAATATGCCTGTATTCCTATATGCGACCCCCTACCCCAGATGTAATTCATGCAATGTCCCCAATGCATGCTTAGACAATGAAAGAACATAAAAGTAAAGAGAAAAATTGGAACACACTCCCCTGGGATAGAAATGGCAAGGTCGAACCGGAATGTTGTGTGGTTGAAATCTCATATAATAGTTGGAAAACGATACTTCTGGACTTCGGCATGAATTAATATTTAAATACAACGCAAAAACGGACTCTAAATGGTGGTAAAATTAACAATAAATAAGTGTCATTGAGACTCCCCAAGTTGTGCCATAGTGCAGGCACACTATGGGCTTCAAATAATGTCTTCAGTAATTCGCATAAATTCTTCGACGCCACGTCGTGGGCTCATATGGCCATGTCGTGCCTACCGGCAACTTAGAAAAAGAATACTTTTGCCCAATGCGATTTCTGGTGAGGAAAGGTAATGCCAGGATGACATACCCTTCTATTCTGATGTTGTATCACATTCTTTAGTTTAATATGTGGATAAGACTCAAAAATTCTCTAACAAACTCTTCTTGATCACACGTCGTACCCCTCACTTAGGCTCTCATTACGTTTCTTGGGAAACAAAATCGCACACTCCTATCAGACCGCTGAACTTAATGCCAACATAACTTCAGAAAAAAAAGGTAATAAAAAGGAAAACATAACACAAATACTACCATCATCTTACATTACGAAAATCCTAACACACCAAAAACAAAAATAGAAATAGTTCAAATCACATCAAACTAAAATAAACATAAATAAAGGATAAACACTCTTCTTCCTTATCATCTCCATCTCTATCTACAACTCCAGCTCCACTTGTGCCTGAACTTCCTCTGTGCTCAGCAAAACACTCCTCCTAGGATGGTATGTCCGTGTAGTGTGCAGGTTCTCTGGCTGGAGGTGCTACCGAAAGATGATGCATCATAGCCTCTATAGAGTACTCGAAGTAGTTAATGCCCTAAGATTAGCATCATACTGTTTAGCCATAACATGATATGGGTCTATAGGTAGCTCGTCACCAACATATGCATGCCGAGGACCCCACTCCTCTACTCTCAGCCTCATGTTCCTAAAAACTATTGGAACCACTACCAGATCATCTTCCAGTAGAGAATAAGTGTCGTTTCCCAAATCTTTTACTATCTGGGTGATTTTGAATAATTTTGGTTGAAAAGGGCGACCCTCCTTACTTGTCAGAAACCCAACCTCAGTCTCATCAAACACTTCAAAGGATCTAGCACGTTTGGTAACCAACATACGACTATAAATGGGAGTCCCAACCCGACTCTTTCCAGACCGCTCTACCAAGAAATATGCTACACAGTAGGGGAGGGGACATAATACATTCGGTGTAATAATACATCAAAGAAAAAACACATGTAATTGAGGAACTCGGCCCCCATTCTTTTTTTGGTTGATGGAAAATATGATCAAATGATGGATGAAGCGGTGCATGGCCTTTCTGATTTTCCCTTCACTTGTAGTTCCTCCTATATAAGACCCATTAGAAATCTCATTCCAATACCCATGCTTAGTAACCCCTTCCAGAAGCCTCTTATGACAGTGATCCAAAAAGACGACAAACTCAGGAGATATAGCCATTGATCTATTATATAAATCCAAATGCCATGCAAGCTCGACAAGACTCAGTTCCCTCCTTTGTCCCCAAAGATAAAATGTGAAATTATATGGATCATTAACATCTTCCCTGCGCCTAAAATTAACCGTGGAAAAAATTCCACACAAATTTCAACATATACCTACTCTTGAATCCTAAACAAACGCCTCCACCCTATATAAGCAATTCACAATCCGTCTTGAAATAATAACTTATTTAAATATGGCTCGACTTCTTCCAAAAGTCATGTAGCTTGAATCCAATTCCAGTCCAATACAGGCGAACTACTAACATCTTTCGTACGTAGCTAGACCAACTTATTTTTCCATTCCAGATAAACACTCGGCGCCTCAACTTCTGAAAAATTGTACCATGGGAATTCCATTTGTGATGGTTGCCTCCGGGAGCCCATTCTTGCAAAATAACACATGAAAACATATCCACCAACAGACCACAGATCAGAAATTTAAGCAAGAAAAATCTTGTTGTCCTTACCCAATGCCCACGTCGTGGGCTAACATGGCTATGTCATGGCGTATAAACAAGCAAGAACAGTCGGTGGGCACAATCTGCTTCTATAATCTAGTTTCCATCAAATGGGTTTTATTTAGGGTATATTTTGAGACTACTAAGCATGAATCAAGCCATACAAACCATCGAAATCAGGAAAAATTCGACCGAACTAACAAACCCTAGAATTCTCTACTTCTTGAAACCCGCCATAATCTTTAAATCAAAGAACCAACAACATATATTATGCAATAATAAGTAGTTTAGAGTAAGAAATCACTAATCTTTGTGGATGAATCAAGTTAAAATCGAAGAAAAATGAAGAAAAACTGTTGTGGAGGAGAGGTGATGGCGTGGGGGAAGTCGTGTTTTAAAAAATGAGAGAAATGACCGATCAGGGTTTAAAAGTTAATCTTTTGCATAAAAATCGGCCCCATGTTGTGGCTATGTGGGCCACGCCGTGGTGTTTTAAAATTCTACAATTTAAGAGATTTCCTTGTAGCCCACAGCGTGGGAACAACTCATCCGCACCGTGGCTACTGTAGTTCATAAAAATATTTATTTTTTCAAACAAAAATTCACCACACCCCACACTTCTTCGTTACTTGCCCTCACAGAAACAATCAATAACAACTACAAAAGAGTGAAAAATCCTTGGAGAAACAAACGTAAAAGGAACATAATAAAACAAAATGCAAAAGCAAAAGGAAAAGAAAATGCATAATGTGGGTTGCCGCCCTTAAGCGTTCCTTTTTCAGGAGTCATGAGTTGGACTCCTTCCCGCTCTATGCAATAGATTCTACCAAGACCACATCTTCTTCTTCCATATCTTCCCTTGACATTCCTTCTTCATAATGTTTCATACGATGCCCATTTACTTTAAAAGTTGTCCCATCTCCTTATACAGTTCAATTGTTCCATGGGTAAAAGTTTCCTTGACCACGAATGGTCCATACCATCGTGTCTTCAATTTCCCCGGAAAGAGTTTCATCCTAGTGTTGAAAAATAGGACCATTCGACCGGGTTCAAAATTCTTATTCCCTCTTAACCTAGCATCACACCATTTTTTGGTTTTGTACTTATAAATCAAAGAGTTAGTATATGCTACATTTCTTAACTAGTCTAAGGCATTTACCTGCATCAAATGGTTAGTGTGTAATTCAGATAATTCAAAATTACAAGTCTTCAAAGACCAAAATTCTTTGTGCTCGATTTCGACCGATAAGTGACAATTTTTTTTGCAAAAACTATCCTATAAGGCGTAGTACCAATTGGAGTTTTAAAAGCGGTTCGAAACACCCACAATGCATCATCAAGCATGTCAGACCATACTGTGGCATCCCCATTTTCACAGCCAGAAAAGATCGATTTTGTTTATGCTTTATAAAAATCAAAGTACCTCTTTTAATAAAAATTTTGCGGAATTTGTTCACAGTAAAGCATGATAAATACGTTATCAAATCATTTCCGAAGAAAAGTATTTTTAATTTGTTTTAAAACATTTGGGATGTCATCGTCAATACAGAAACATAAGCATAAGCAGAACTTACATTTATTTACACTAGTTTTGGGATGTCATCGTCAATACAGAAACATAAGCATAAGCAGAACTTACATTTATTTACACTAGTGATCTACATCTCTTTAATCTCTCAGTGTAATGTGACTTCATCTCATCACCTGTAATATAAATAAACTGAGTGGGTCAGGTTGGGAAACCTGGTGAGTACATAGGATTTTCAACCCACAATAATATAATTATTATGTTATACAATCAAATAATCGACCCAATTACCCATCGCCATTATCTTCTTTACTCTTAAGGATCTATCCTAAGAGTCATCTATCCCGCATTCGTTCATTCTGAAGTCCTTTGCTTCCAAAGTTATAGGACTGGCACTAAATCCATAGCTACCAATGCTCGTTCATAAAGCACTAATTCCATAGCTGTTGGGTACTAAATCCATAGCTACCAGTGTTTATCTAATAGGTACTAAGTCCATAGCTACCAGTGTTTGTCCAATAGGCACTAAGTCCATAGCTGCCGATGTTATTTGTTAGGTACTAAGTCTATAGTTGCCAATGTTTACTCACATCATCTTTTATCTCTCATCATTCATCTACCCATCTCATACTCAACATATTTTTATATTTAAAATACGTATACAGTTCAAATCATTTAAAACATGTATAAAAAACGTTCATCCAGCATAGACAACAAGTATTCAGATAATATGCACACATAGCACGTAGGTTATATAAAATACTTCATATCTATGTGTAAGATGAATGTAACTATGCACTCACTTGAGAAGGTGGTGACTCGGTAATCGGACAACGCTTCGTTTACTTTAAAATAATTTCCTTCGACGAAACCTAGTATTATTACCACTAGATTTTAGTTTAATATTTATCGTGACTAATTATTAGTCTTATTATTATTATTATTATTATTATTATTATTATTATTATTATTATTATTATTATTATTATATAAACGTTTAAACAATATTTTCAAACCACTATATACAGACAGGGGCCAGACATAAAACACCAGAGGGCATGACCATTTTGGCGTATAGCACTTCTGAAATCCAACAACCCTATGTGGCCCTTTAAACCAGATTCCCCGTACCTCGAGTAGTTAAAAATATATTATAACAACACTTATATAAGTCATAATAATAGCTCAAATATTTATTATATATTTATAATAACAATACTAATTTTAAATATAAACTATATTTAAAATAGGGTAAGCATAACTTACTCATAAGGGGATTTTAGCTAGGAGTCGGGCTCTGCAGGGGCAGAACTTCGTCGCTGAATCTTTCTAAGAAAGATTCGTGCAACGCTTCAACGCTCACCTTACTATACTAAAAACTACAGAAAGAGAAGTCGAATCACGAGGGACCGAAATGTTTGGGGGATAAGGAGAGAAAGACTCTTGAACCAAGAGAATGGTGCAAGAAATATGAGAGCCCAAGGCTCTTATTTATACTAATTGAATTTTCAAAAACTACCCTTCATAATTACTTAATGACATTTTAGTTATATAAACAACTAAACACCCCTCTATAATACAATTTTAAATGGATTTAATGATATTTGTACTAAACTAATGTTGAAAGAAGTCAACATTAGTATTATAATGACCGCATCATCGATACCTTTTTAATGATATATACATATGTATATATATGTGTATGTATATAGGATTTATACTTTATTTTAATACGTAAATATGCTATTATAATTTGTAACTCGTTCATACGAACTCCGTTTTTGACGGTATTTATATCCACGTGTAGGTGGAGACGTACTATACAACTTTCGTTTAGCCTCCATCAGCTAATTTTGACTTTATTTCTAAAGTTATATATTTAACAGGCCGCGACATGATTGATCTGTTAAAATCTCATAACTTCTTCATCCGATGTCCATTTTCATCTGTCTTTTTATCGTTACGCTACTAATAATGAGATCTTCGATTCTCGTTTTGGGTTGTGTCGGCTAAAAACTGCTCAATCTAATATTCAAATTTCGGGTTGTACACTGTTAATCCGAAACTTCGAAAAATCATAAGTTCCTCATACGAAGTCCGATTTGGGCGTTCTTTTTTATGGACGCTTTTGGTTTAACGTATTCTATGACTTTTGTTTAGATCGCTAAGGCTAAATCTTGCTCTATCATAAATTCACTATTTACGTTTCCCAGTATCGTGTCGGTTCTGTCGCGAAACTTCGACGGGTCATAACTTCTTCGTTATAACTCGGATTTCGGTGGTCTTTATATGTACGGAAACCTTGTAACATATACTAAAACTTGGTTAATATTATTTATTCTAAATAATATTTTGCCGAAAAGTCATTTTCGACACTTATTGCCTCTAAATTGACTAGCCCGGATCTACGGGCGTTACACATACCTTTTTATTACTACCTACCAACCTTTCGAGAATTCTTTTTAGTACCCAATTTGCTATTTCAGTTTGCCCACTTGTTTGAGGATGATAAGGTATTGCAAACCTGTGGTGTACGCCATATTTTTGTAACACCTTTGCTAGTTGTTTATTGCAAAAATGGGTTCCCCGATCACTAATTATTTCTTTAGGCATCCCAAAACGAGAAAATAGATTTTTAAGAAATCTAACGACAACATTTTAGTCATTAGTGGTTAAAGCTTGCGCTTCCGCCCACTTCGACACGTAATCATACGCTACTAGTATGTATTTGTTACCACGTGAAGTCGAAAAAGGTCCCATAAATTCGATTCCCCAAATATCAAACACCTCACAAACTTGAATGATGTTTTGAGGCATTTCATTACGTGAGGAGATGTTGCCCGATCTTTGACACAAATCACATTCCTTGACAAAGTTTGTTACATCCTTGAATATGGTAGGCCAAAAGAATCTCGCATCAAACAGTTTCTTTCCTATGTAGTTTGCTCCATGATGTCCTCCGTTAGGTCTGCTATGGCAATGATATAAGGTGTCTCTAGCTTCTTTCCCAAAACACATCTTCTGATAATCCCATTAGCATAACTTCTAAAGAGATATGGCTCGTCCCAAAAATAGAATTTGAGTTCAGAAAAAAATTCTTCTTTTTTTAGTAAGAAAGACATTTTGGAAGGTAATTTCTTGCAAGGTAATTCACTATATCCACAAACCAATGCTCTTCTCCCTCGATCACCATCAAATATTCATCTGGAATATTGTCATCAATCTCTTATTCTTATTAGATCTTCAAGGTTCAGGTTTTCTATCTAGAGATATGATCAGCCTCTACGTTCTCCATTCGCTTCTTATCTTTTATTTCAATGTCAAACTCTTGTGATAAGTTATTAATTAAACTTGAAGATCGATTAGATCTTTGTAACAGGTAGTGCGAAGAACATAAAACAATAAACAAGACAAGGTTGAATCACAATGTGTCGAATGATTAATTCAAACAGTCCTCATCAGAGCTCGACTAAGAACTTCCGCTGTAGATGACTTAGGGTTACAGAACGATAATAAAACTTCTCTGATCAATCTATTCTTTCGTTCTTATCGTTCCTATCGTTCCTATTGCTTTTCTAAGATGCATGCAAGCACCTATATTTATAATAAACCTTATCAAGCTCACGGATAGACAGGCCCATATCGGAGATACAAAAACGGACTAACTAGCGAGCTCAATCGACGCAATACTTAACAAAACACGACCCAACAATCTCCCCCTTTGCGTCAAATTGGAGCGAGACTACTACTTCTTCTTGCTTGGGCCAGCAGCGGGAACTTTCTTCGTGGTATCAAACAAACGAGAGATTAGCGCAAGGATCGTCTGTCTGAACCGAATGTACCAATGTATCATGTCGTCGAAGTACTTGATATCATCCGCTGTGTTTTGCTTACATCTGTGGATGATCCCCAAAACATGCTCTAGGCATGCAGTAGTGTACAAATGTTTGTCAGCCAAGGCAAAAAGACATTTCTGTCCTTCGTTCCTGGTGAACATGACCGAATTCCTTCTCGAGTCAATTTTTCCCATCTGCATTTGGTTCAGATCACTGGCAGAGCCAACAGGAGATATTGTTGGTTTCTTCTTGAAGACGCTTGCTATCTCCTGATCCATCAGTGCAACTTCCATGATGTAGCACACCAGCATCCTCTTGAAATGGTCGATGATTGGACCGTATTCAGCTTCATTGGTTAGAAGGATGTTGTGCAAGATTATCCAATCATGGGGATTGAGGTTCAGAAGATCTGCTAGAGAAATGGCATGTTTGGTTTTGGCAGATCCACGAAGCACCTTGAACCGAATGTTGATGAAATTCCCTTCGGTATATGGCTTCAAGACCCGAACGTTGATAATTTTCTGAGCGCTCCAAGTCTGATATTGGGGTTGAGCAGCTTTCAGATAAAAATCAATTAAGTCCCGATCAACCTGTGGATGAGGATGAGGAAACTCTGCAACGTTGGCGAAGGCATGAAAGATGAACGCCTTTCGGGTCAGTGGCATGTCAAACTGAGAGTCGACAGTGTTGGAACAATCAAGTGAAATCACAGGTTCCAGCCATAAAATGCTCGGAGTGTCGATGGCTTCCTTTATCATCCTTTCGAGAGTCCAAGCAGGAAAAAGAGTTTTCCTACTCTCAAGAAGGTCGTGGGCTTCTTTCTGTTTTCTTTCAGCTTCTTCAGCTTCTCTAGCCACACGAGCACTGATATCAACATCATAAACTCGACGTTTTCGCTTTAAAAGATCAGCGATAGTCTCTTTGTCTTCCTCTTCATCTTCCTAGCAATCTTCTTGCCTTTATCTTTCACACCAGAACCGGAGGCTTGGCCTACTGGAGGAGGTTCGGTAGTGTGAGTTGCCTGTGAGGAAGGAGGTGGTTGAGATGTTGACTTCTTTTCTCCCCCTTGTTTCGGAATGGACACGAAATCAAGTAGCCCTTTGATTTTGCTTAGCAGGGCAAGGGCGGGAGCAAGCTTCTCTGCAAGGTCTTGCCTCACAGTGTAGTTCAGGATGGGATCATGTGCTTCGAGGATGTTGGATATGGCAGAGTGGACATCCGAAACACACGATTTAATCACCTCCCTTTCAGACTGAAGAGAGTCAGCCTCCTGTTGAGAGTTAGAGAGTTGAACACTCTTGACCTTCAGCGCGGTGGTCTTTATGGCTAGAACATCCATGAGAGAGTTCTCAGCAGCCAAATCCTCTTGCAGCTTTGAGAGACGCTCGTCAATGGTGGCACGAAATGCTGAGTTGTCGTCTGAAAGCGTTTGACGAAATGAAGCAAAGGACTTCAACTCAGTGGAGACAGACATGGCCAACTGTTGAACAATTGGTTCCAATGTAGTCTTAGCAGCATTTGCACTCTCCTGTAAAGACTTTAACAAGGCAGAGGCATCAGAAAATAGTTTATCGACTTTTTCGGTCACTGCCTGACAGACTTTTGTTGAGGCATCAACGGCGGAGGTTGCAGAAGTGAGAGAGTCTTGCTGAGCCTTGGAAAAAGCATCAACAATCTTCTGAACTGCAGCTTCAGAAAGTGATGATTGAGACATGGAAGAGGAGGCGATGAGCAAGTCAACTTTGTCATGGAGCTCCTTGAGATGTTTCTTTGTAACTAGAGCGTCAGCATCATCATCGCTCTGTACTTGAAACGGACTATAGTAGACCGAGTCAAACGTCATATTTTCCCCGCCAAGGAATGTTTCTTCTCCCTCTAAGGCATGACCAGGAGAAGGTGGTGGTGGTGAAGCTGGGGGGTGCAGAAGTATGGGTAGGTTCGGGTTGGGTTGTTTCGGGTGTTGGTGTGGGGGTAGGTTCGGGTGCGTTAGTGGTTTCGGGTGCAGCAGTATGAACCCCCGTATCAGATACATTGGCCCGAACATCTGCAGTGGTTATGGTTGCATCGGTGAATATTGGTGGAGTTGGGATTGAAGTGGTTGGTATTGAAATAGAGGGGTTTATGGTGGGAATGGAGGCTGGAATAGTTTTAGGAGGAGAGGGAATTGGTGAAGTAGAGGCATGAACTTCTGGATTTGGAGATCGTGGTGGAGTGTTACCACGCTGAGAGTCTTCAGAATCCGAACTCTCACCCTCAAACTCGCTTGAGGAGGAAGCGATGTTCAGCTTTCGCCTCGGCTGAGTTTTTCGTCGCTTTTGTTGCGGAGACTGAGCAGCCTTGGTTGGTTTCCTCTTCTTTGGAGATGGGCCTTTAACTCTTTTTGCCACCTGTTTCCCCTTGTCAGCCTTCTTGCCTCTTGGAGCAGGCCTGTCGGCGTCATGAATGGACTTCAACATCTCCGGAGTGAGATCCCTCGGACCGGAACGCTTGAATTCTTTGTAAGTTCGGATAATCCGGCTATCAGTTGGAACGTCACCATACACAGTCTCCGGAATTGAACCGTTGAATGGAAACTTGGAAGCATCTGAGACAATGATCTTCGTGGTATGGAATGTACCAATCGAAGACATTGGAGCACCGGCGACAATGGGGACGTGGTACTTGTCCATCACCCATTTTGTGATCAAGGTCCAAAACCTGGCGTTAGAAACCTCTGAATGCCTTGAAGAAGAGGAAAGACTTTGGATGAGTTGTTGCCACAGAACAGACCCATATTACATTGATGCCATTGTAGATTCCATACGTTATTGATAAAAATAGCCGACTGGCACCATCAGATCCAGCACTTCTTTCAGAAAGCCCTTTGAATAGAACAGTGAATAGCTCGTTCCACTGTGGAGGTAGGCACGACTTTTTGAATTTCGCGACTGAAGTAAGCACCTCCGTATAACCCATGTTGTAAAACATGTTGAACAAGTGCCCCAGTGGAATCGTCTCAGGATTAACCCTCGTAGATCAGCTTCAAACCCTAACAGGGAGCAAAACCGTTGCTTGGAAATTGATGCTTTGTGCTGAAAAACATCAAAGAAGAGTATGTCAACAGCCTTGTCATAATGAGCAGTCGCAAAGATTTGCGACAAAAACTCCATCGGAACAGATTCAGCTCTTGTAAGTGCAGGAGCGATCGGAGAAAACTTCAAGCACTCGATAATGGGGAACATGAAGCCATCGTAAGCATGAGGGGTTAAATCAATGATGAGGCTTTGTTGTGGGCGAATGGGCAGTATGTGGGAGGTTGCGTGAACAGAAGATGAATCTGCCATTGCTTGAAGAGAGTGAAGAAGACGATGAATAGTGAGGAAGTAAGGAATTTTTGCTCTCTGGGAATTTTGATGGCGGTAAAGAGGTAAATGAAGGATTGTGTTGCGTTTTATACTGGGGTTTAAGGAGAGAGAAAGATCTTCCCAAATCTTCAATTGAGAATGGAAGGGTTTTTCGGAGTTGACGGATGCGTGACAGTTAGGGTTGGCGATGATCACGCATGAGAGAGAGTGTCAGACCCCTAAGAACACGCCTCCCATCAAGCGCCGTTTGAATATAAACCGTTTCAAATTCACACGCGCTTCGGCGATGCCATTTGGAGATAAGACGTTTCCAATTCGCACGCGTTCCCTTTTAGCGCCGTTTGAAATCAAATCGATTAGACTCCCGCCGGAGTCAGCATGTCATCATCGTATCCTTTTAAATTGTAACGGCATCTTTTGAACAATGCTCCCACGTGGATGAAAATTGACCACAACCTTTTAATTAACCACCAATTCAATGAAAAATCCATGTAATTAATAGAACCTGAATTTTGGAAAATCAAAGATCTTCGTGCTAAGGGTGTAAAAGAAAAGAAATAAAGCAATACTTTTAGGAAAAATTGTGATGTCAACAAAGACACGAAACAAATGATCCCGGGCACGAATCTCTTCCTCCAAAGTCAAGAGAGACCTTAAAGTGTTTGTGTGGTTTCCCGTTGATTAACGATCAGACACTTATTAAGAAGTGTTGAAAGGCTTCTTTTAACTAGGCTTACTGGGGTGGCTTTCTCTTCAATTCAAAATTCCTAATCTTGATATAAGATAGAAAGTGAATGAAGTACTTGTGAGACCGGTGTAGTCTGTTGAACAAGTAGGTTGTGAATAATTTAAGTTGGCTAGGAAATATAAAATCTCAACAAAAAATTTAAAACTGGATCCCAAGGGAAGAAACGTTATTGGTTTTAACAATTTCATAGGAATCACACAACAGAAAAATTTGAGATTTCATGAAGATACGTCCGTCAATTCATTTGTGAAAACTAGAACAAGTTAATTGTTCACCGTCAAATCGTATTGGGTATTGAATTTTGGGTTTCACTTAGCTCATAGTGGCACGAAACTAAGATCGTAAACACAGAAATTGTGTAACCATAAACCTCAGTGGTAAGTTCTGAGAATCTCAAGGGTTACGTTTGTGAAATGAGTGTGATGGAGAAGTGTACTGTAGATGGTGTAAGAAATCAAAGTACCTCTGCTGTAAAAGAAGGACCAAGCAGAAAACTCTTATCTCATGTGAGAAGAGAGTTAGGTAGCTCATGATTAGAATAAATATGAGAGCCTAATTGGGAAGACAAGGTTTGTGTATACCAAGTCAGTAAGGAGATTATTCAGAATCAGGTGAGGCTTTAGACACATACAGCAGCATGCTTCTAGGGACACTTAACTAATTAAACGATTTCCCCACACGCAAAATTTAGAGCAAAAAATAAATGAATAACAAAATATTTTTGGAGTTTTTGACTTTATGATAAAAAGGAAATATATATATATATATATATATATATATATATATATATATATATATATATATATATTTCGCTTGAGATATCGGAGTATGTTCTTTATTGCAAGCATATGAGGTTCACATGGATTCGCCTGAAATCTAGAACAGTAACAAACAGAGAACATTATATCAGGCCTGCTAGCAGTGAGATACATCAAAGAACCGATCATCTGGCGATATAGCGTAATGTTAACTGCTGGCTTATCCAAAGATGGAGTGAGCTTGGTGCCGAACGCCATTGGAACTTTAACCTTTGAATCTCCCATCATGCCAAATTTTGCCAGGAGAGTCTTTGTGTAAGCTTCCTGATTAATAAAGATGCCTTCGGGTCCCTGTCTAACATTTAAACCAAGGAAAAAGTTAATTGGACCCATTGAGCTCATTTCAAATTTAGTCTCCATCAGCTTTCTGAATTCAGCCGTTAAGCTAGGATTCGTTGAGCCAAAGATGATATCATCGACGTAAATTTGAACAATCATAAGGTGGTTACCTTCCTTCTTACGAAAGAAGGTTGGGTCAACCGAACCTTGTTTGAATTTGGACATCTTTAAAAATTTGGTTAGCGTTTCATACCAGGCTCTCGGAGCTTGTTTCAGTCCATATATAGCTTTGTCTAATATGTAACAATGATTGGGATACCTTTCATTGACAAATCCAGGAGGTTGTTCCACGTACACCGTTTCTTCAAGTTCTCCATTTAGAAATGCGCACTTGACATCCATTTGGTAGACCTCAAAGTTTTTGTGTGCAACATAGGCAAGAAATATTCTAACAGATTCCAGCCTAGCGACAGGAGCAAAAGTTTCTTCATAGTCGATGCCTTCCTCCTGACAATATCCTTTCACCACTAGAAGGGCTTTGTTGCGTATCACGTTGCCTTCCTTGTCCATCTTATTTCTGAAGACCCATTTGAGACCAACAACTGAGGCATCTTGAGGAGTTGGAATTAGACGCCAAACTTTATTCCTTTTGAATTCATTCAGTTCGTCTTGCATAACTTGAACCCAATCAGAGTGATCAAGAGCAGTATTAACTGTTTTTGGTTCCACTTTTGAGACGAAGGAGTTAAACATACAAAATTCCACTTTTGAAAATAAGGAAGTTTGTTTTGCCTTAAGTTGTGATCGGTCAGGACCTTTTCAGAGACATTACCGACAACCTGGGAAACAGGATGATCTCTGGTCCATTTGACAAGAGGAGGGTAATTTGGATCGTAAGAAGGATCCAATTCAGCGTTTACCATCTCTTCTGGTTCAGATTGACTTTCATCGTCATAGAGCATATCGGCATTCTTCCCCTCGACAGATGAGCTTTCAGGTGTGTCTTGAGAATCTTGAGCTACAGGAGTTTCAGGTGGTGTCGAGCTTTCGGGTGTTAACGCACCTTCGGGTGGTGAGGCACTTTCGATTGGTGTAGCACTTTCGGTTGTTGAAGTGCCTTCGGGAGCAGCTTGAGAATTGTTCTCCCCCTCAACATGTGAGCTCGGCTGTGATCACGAAGATGGATCCTCCCCCTTAACTGAAGCATTGTGCTGTGGAGGTTCGTTGGAACATGATACTCCTTCATTCATTCGCTTTGCAGCATCTTCGACAAGTTGCTTCATATGATCTACTTTGTTGTCTGCTTCCTTGACTTCCGAGAGAGTGGCCTTCTCTGGTTCATCAAATAACTCGACACACTTCTCAAAGAGGTTTTCGATCGAGGCTGTGACTTGGCCTGTTTGAGGAAAGATTTCTTCAGCTGTGTCCGCGTTGGCCTTTAGCTTTTTGACATAGCTATCATCAAAAGTCACGTAATAAGTCTCTTCTATTTTCCTCGAGCGCTTGTTTAATACCCTGTATGCTTTAGAATTGAGAGAATAGCCCAGAAATATCCCTTCATCGGCTTTGACATCGAACTTGTTACGATGTTCTTTAGAATTGAAGATGAAGCACCGTGAGCCGAATACATGGAAGAATCTGACATTTGGCTTCCTATTGTTGATGATCTCATAGGGAGTGAGAGTGAATCGCTTATTGAGATATGACCTGTTTTGCGCAAAACAAGCAGCAGCAATAGCATCAGCCCAAAAATATAAAGGCAAAGAAGCAAAACTTAGCATAGTTCGGGCCGCTTCACACAAAGATCGGTTTCGTCTTTCGACAATTCCGTTTTGTTGAGGGGTGTAGGGAGCTGAGAAGTTGTGACTGGTTCCTTTTTCTACCAAGAATTCTTCAAATTCTTTATTTTTGAACTCCAGCCCATTGTCGCTCCTGATGTTGCGAACAATTTTCTTCAGCTGTACCTCAACCTGCTTGATGAACATCTTTAGCTTCATAGTCGCTTCAGATTTGTGCTTCAAGAAGAACACCCATGTAAAGCGCGAAAAGTCATCAACAATGACAAGAATATACTTGCTACCGCCAATACTTTCGATAGATGATGGACCACACAGATCAATGTGAATTAATTCTAGTGGTTCAACAACTTTGGTGTTTATAATAGATGGGTGACTTTGACGACTTTGTTTCCCCATTTCACATGCAGCACATAAATGTTCTCGATCGAATATGAGCAGTGGTATACCTCGAACATGACCTCTAGTAACGAGTTTATTGATGTCTTTAAAGTTGAGATGAGAGAGCCTTCGGTGCCACAGCCAGCTTTCGTCAGATTGTGCTTTTGATAACATGCAGATAGCTGGATTCCCTTTGATGGGTTTGAGGTTCATGGGAAACATTTCACCTTTGCGCTCATTTGAGAATAACTCTTTTCGTTTTCTTCTCAATTATTTCCGAACCCTCATCATCGAATGAGACCTTGAGACCAGTACCTCCAACAAGCTGAGATACACTGATAAGGTTGTGCTGTAGTCCCTCAACGTATGCGACCTTCCTAATCGTAAAATCACCATTTGTTATCATTCCATAGCATTTTATTGTGCCAAATGAATTGTTCCCGAACTTGACATTTCCACCGTTTGAAAGAGACCAAAATTCCCTCAGCTCTTCCTTCCTTCCTGTCATGTGACGCGAGCAGCCACTATCAATATACCATTCTTCGTCAAACTGCTCGTCACTGATAACCTGCAAAAATTAAGCAGATTTAGGAATCCAAAGTTTCTTGGGTCCACGCGAGCCTTTCACAGGAACAGGAATAGTAAGAGAGATGTCAACAAGATATGTTCTTTTTATTAACGTTGTCTCATCTTTCTTTTTGATGGTGAAAACCTTAATTTTATTGGGATTTATTGCTTTTGGTTTGGACTCTGGTTTAGGTTTCTGGACTTTGGGAAGATTTTGATTTGTTTTAACTGACGAAACCTTTGATTTTCCTTTCAGATCTGTTGATGATTTAGGTTTTTGAGTGCGAACAGAATTGAATTTGGAGTTTGGTTGAGAGGAATTGGAAGAATTAGTTGAAGTAGAAGGAGAGTATTTAGACTGGGATGTTTTCTTGACTTGAGGTTCTAAGTGACCCTTTTGTTTTTGATTATTTGTGGGACCGATCCTAGAACTTTGGTTGCTCTTGCTCTCTGAACCGAACTTATGCTTTCGGTAGCTTGTGTTCACTGAACCGAACCTTTGCCTTCGGTTGTCATAATTTTTAGAACCGAACGTATCCTTTCGGTTGTTATGACCTTCAGAACCGAACCTTTCCCTTCGGTTGTTATTACTCTCTTGCGCTCTCTCAGTACTTTTCCCTGACTTTAAATTTCTGTCATGGTAAGAAAAGTGAGCATTTTGAGATTGCCAAAACTGTTTTCTTTCAGAGAGATTCTTCTTGTATCTCTGATTCCTTTGCTGTTTTTGGTTTTTCACCTGCTTCGGCTGACGATGGATATTAGCTTTTCGTTTTTGCTTTCTGTCAGCTGGTTCACTTTGAACTGATGATGTTTCGCTTGAAGGAGTGACTTCATTTGCAGAAGCTCCTTGTTCTCCAGGAACATCTTTTGTACCACTAGTACTTGGCACGTCGAAGCTATCAGGCTTGTTCAAAGGCTCTGGCACGTATCTGCCTTTGCTTTTCCATGACGTCCTTTCTGATAGACCAACAGTTTCGTCAGCATTGTCAATAGGAGCTGACCAGAAGAACTCATCACAACCATCAACATTATCTTCGTTTACAATGGCTGTGAGTTCGGCTGTCTGATGTTCGGTTACACCTGTGACCTTATATACCTGATTTGGAGTCGTTCTAACCTTTTGGTACACGACAGCTTTTTCCTCAAGGATCGGGGACTTTTGTTGGGACAGGCGAGCAAATTCCACAAAATTTTATGAAATAAGATTTTTGTGGTTTTTGGGTTCGCTCTTGACAAACTCAGAACAGTCAACTTCATCCTCTACAGAAATTTCACTCATATCATCATCCTCATTAAGCTCAGATGCATTTTCAACATTAATTTTATTTTCCGAGCTCAAGTTGGCACTCAATGAGTCAAACTTTTGTATGGTTTCGGTCCTTAATTTCAGTTTGTCATTTTCATCCAAAAGATTTTTCAGCATGTCCTTATGGTCCTTGGACTTAATGAAAGATTCGATTTTGTCTAGACCATACATATATGTCGGATTAACATCCTCAGACGAAACCACACTTTCACAATTATATGCTTCAGCATCGATTTCATCCTCCTTAAACTCAAGGAAGGGCAAAATCATGCGATGAATTTTCTGCCCTATTTCACAGTTTAAATGAAGTTGAGTGATATTATTGTAAAGACGCTTAGCAATCAAACAAAAGACATTTCGCTGTTTTAAAAGTTCCAAATTGTCTCATTGTAAATAAATGTTTTCGTCCTTGGTTTTGATTAACTCCGACTCCTTCAGCTCGATCCACATCCTCCGCTCCTCACTTTTTGAAGACACCCTGCTTATTTGGTCAGTGTGACATCCCCAAAATCTCGGCCAGAAAAGACCGATTTTCATTTATGCTTTTAAATATTTTCAGAGTAAATCCTTTTGATTTGAAAGAGTTGCGGAATTTGTTCCGAAAACAAAACATGATAAAATAATATTTATCAAAGCATTTCATCAAGAGATGCATTTCATTATATAATCAAAACTCGGGATGTCATGTTCCGATACAGACCATAAAGCATAAACGATAAACATTACAAGTCATTCAACAAATATATACATATACAGACTTGTAAACAAAACAACAAGATGATCCATCCATCTTACGCCCTTGTGCCACTTCCTGTAATACAAATAAAACTGAGTGGGTCAGGCTTGGGAGCCTGGTGAGCATATAGGGTTTTCAACCCACAATAAATAAGTTATATTTAATTTCACCAACCAATCACTATCCCGATTACCCATTCCCGTTATCCTCACTTTACGTCCCTAAAACAACTATCTCAAGGGACCTAATCTAGGATTTTCATCGGGACGGACATCACTGCGAAGGGGTTTCCTCAACAATAGATATCCTAAAGGCAACCATGAGGGGGATAGAGTACACCGGTGAACACATCGTTCACAACACCTACAGGTTATGAACCTGCTAGCGTTCCACTGGACTGTCTAGAAAGAGTCCGTGGTCGTTATCCATACTCCGCTGAATAACTAGATCAACAACAACAACAACATCGAGGCCTCTCATCTGTTTATTACACACCAACTATCTACCCATGTTCTACCCAACATATTAGTAGATAAAATATATATTTTCATACGTAGTTTAAAGAAAACCTGTATAGCATGCTTTAATCAGCACATATATCACATAACAGATGAGGCACACACACACATAACACATATCTCATATAGAAATAAGTAGATCTATAAGATAGAAGAGAGTGAATACTCATTCACACATAACACAACCAAATATATACACATAGCACGTATTTTTATATAAAATACTTCGTATTATTGTATTAGAAGAAATAACTACACACTCACCTGATCAGAAGACGATCCGACAGCACTACGGCTTATAGAAGTAGTATTCCTCAGCAGATCTGGAAGATCTCCTCGAAAATCGAACTTCTCGCGGGCAGAGCTTCGACTCGGGAACCGCGCTTCTCGGGATCTTCGGGGTCTCGGGACTTGCCTCGGGGCTAGAGTATGATACCGGGGCTTCGGGGTAGCTTCGGCACGAAAAACGATGCAAAAGACTAGAGAGAAGAGAAGAAATTGAACAACAAAGAAGGCTGTCTTCGGATCCTTTATATAGAGGCTGGAACCTCGGAGTACGCGGGGCGTACAGGCGTACGCAGCGCGTACGCGTCCGAAATCGTCATTGCATGCGTCATCCGAAGTGTCTACACTATCGGAGTTACGCGATAGCGTAACCTCGTACGCGGGGCGTACTCCGGATTACACCGGTGACACGGCTTCGGATAATGCCTCCGATTTTGAATTAAATAAAAAATATAAAATGATTAATAAACTTCGGAAATTCATAACTTCTTCATACGAACTCCGTTTTCGACATTCTTTATATCCACGCGAAGGTGAGACTACGCTCTACGACTTTCGTTTAGACTCCGTCGGCTAATTTTGACTTTATTTTTATTAATTATTTTTAATAGGCCGCGACAGAAACTTTCGTTATAAATTCATAACTTCTTCGTTTGACGTCCGTTCTCGCCTAACTTTTTATCGCTTCGATACCAACAATGAGATCTTCGATTCTCATTTAGATTGCTTCGGCTAACAACCGCTCGTTTTCAATTCGAGTATAACAGGCTGTATACTGCTAAGCCGGAACTTCGATAAATCATAACTTCCTCATACGAAGTCAGATTTGGGCGTTCTATATATATTCGGAAACCTCGTTTCGACTACTACAACATTAACCAAAGATATTAAGTTTATTTTACACTTAAATTTTGACGCTTATTTTTATTCTTAATTAATCAGACCACATAATTAAGCAATTAAGCACAAAACACATAATACTCAAATAATACATTCTTATTATTTCAAAACGGGTTACAAAGGTTAACCTAGACTATTATATTGCTAAATATGGCAAGCCCGGAAACACAGGCGTTACAATTCTCTCCACCTTAGAATGATTCCGTCCCCGGAATCACACATCAACAAACAAATGCGGATAGCGACCCATCATGTCACTCTCCGTCTCCCAGGTGAGATTCGGCCCATTCGTGTGTTTCCATCGGACAAGCACTAACCCAACCATCTTGCGTCGCAATTTCTTAGTCTTTCGGTCAACAATTGCCTCTGGTTCTTCAATCAACTTTTTGTTCTCATCAATTCTCAATTCAGAGATTGGAATTATGTCGGGAACTTCTCCTGTGAACTTCCTCAAATAACACACATGAAAAGTGTTGTGAATTCCATTCAGTTCTTCTGGTAGTTCGAGCTTGTAAGCTTGGTTCCCAATCCTCTGAAGAACTTTAAACGGTCCAATAAACCTTGGACTCAACTTTCCCCTTTTACCAAGTCTTATAAGTCCCTTCCACGGCGAGACTTTAAGCAAAACCGAATCCCCAACTTCAAAAGTTATCGGTCTCCGCTTCTTGTCAGCATAGCTCTTTTGACGATCCTGAGCCGCTAACATTCTTTCCCTAATTATTTTCAACTTTTCAGCAGTTTGATGAACCAACTCCGGTCCCATAAACTGCTTTTCCCCAGCCTCAAGCCAACAAGACGGCGTACGACACTTCTGTCCATACAAAGCTTGGTAAGGTGCCATCTTAATGCTCGAGTGGAAACTATTATTATAAGAAAATTCTACCAACGGTAAATGTTCATCCCAATTACCTAGGAATTCCAAGGTACATGCTCTCAGCATATCTTCAAGTGTTTGTATCGTTCGTTCGCTCTGACCATCAGTCTGCGGATGGTAAGCTGTACTTAAACACAACTTGGTACCCAATTCCTCTTGTAGACTTTTCCAAAACCTCGATGTGAAACGGCTATCACGATCCGACACAATCGTCAACGGAACACCGTGAAGCCTCACAATTTCCTTCACGTAAGAATTCGCAAGCTTCTCCATAGACCATTTCTCCCTGGCCGCTATGAAATGCGCACTCTTAGTGAATCGATCAACGACCACCCAAATCATGTCGTGACCATTCTTTGTTCTGGGCAGTTTAGTGACAAAATCCATAGCAATGTCTTCCCATTTACCCATAGGCACAGGCAAAGGTTCTAAACTCCCGTACGGTTTCTGATGTTGTGTCTTGACTCTCGCACAAGTCACACACTCGGCCACATACTTTGCAACATCAAGCTTCATCGTCGGCCACCAGTAGTAGGGTTTCAGGTCCCTATACATTTTAGTGCTACCCGGATGAATCGAGTACATGGTCTTGTGAGCTTCTTCCATCAGAAGATCTCTGACTCCTCCTGTCTTAGGTATCCAAATCCGATCTTGGAACACCTTCAGTCCATGACTGTTTACACCGAACACCAACGTTTTGCCCAAACGTTCCTCCTTTCTGTCATTCTTCTCGGAAGCTTCGCTCTGAGCTTTCTTTATACTTTCCAAAATAGTTGAGACAACTTTAATTCTCAACGCTCTTGGCCTTTTCCTTTCAGGATTGACTTTCCGACTGAGAGCATCAGCAACAACATTAGCTTTACCGGGGTGGTAAAGTATCTCGCAGTCGTAGTCTTTAAGTAATTCTAGCCAGCGTCGTTGCCTCATATTCAATTCTTTCTGATTAAAGAGGTATTGGAGACTCTTATGATCAGTGAAAAGTTTGCACTTCGTGCCATAGAGGTAATGCCTCCATATTTTCAGAGCGAAAACTACCGCTGCCAACTCCAAATCATGAGTCGGGTAGTTCTTTTCATGCCCTTTCAGCTGTCGAGACGCATATGCTATCACCTTTTCTCTTTGGGTCAAAACACAACCCAAACCAACACCAGACGCATCGCTATAGACAGCGAAGTCTTCAACTCCATCGGGTAGAGAAAGTATCGGTGCCTCGCATAGCTTCTTCTTTAGCTTCTCAAATGCTTCCTTATGCTTCTCACCCCAAGCATAAGTAGCTCCTTTGTGGGTCAAAGCTGACAATGGACTAGCGATCGAAGAAAAGCCTTGGATAAAACTTCGGTAATATCCGGCTAATCCTAAAAAGCTTCGAACCTCCGTGGGACTTTTCGGTTGTTCCCACTTCGTCACAGCTTCGATCTTCGCTGGATCAACCATTATCCCTTCTTGGTTGACCACGTGACCCAAGAATTGGACTTCACGAATCCAAAAATCACATTTGGAGAACTTAGCATACAGCTTCTCCTTCTTCAAGACTTCTAATACTTCTCGCAAGTGTCTGCCATGCTCCTCCTGGCTTTTCGAGTAAATCAGAATGTCGTCTATGAACACTATCACGGATTTATCAAGGAACGGGTTACAAACCCTATTCATCAAATCCATGAATGCTGCTGGAGCATTGGTTAGTCCAAACGACATAACCAAGAACTCGTAGTGTCCATATCGCGTTCTGAATGCAGTCTTCTCTATATCTTGCTCTCTTACTTTTAGCTGATGATATCCTGACCTTAGATCGATCTTCGAGAAATAGCTCGAACCTTGCAATTGATCAAATAGGTCATCAATCCTCGGCAATGGATATCTATTCTTTATTGTTGCCTTGTTCTCTGTAATCGATGCACATTCTCATACTTCCATCTTTCTTCTTCACGAATAACACCGGAGCTCCCCAGGGCGATGAACTAGGTCTAATGAAACCTTTGTCCAATAACTCCTGAAGTTGCATCATCAGCTCTTTCATCTCCGTCGGTGCTAATCGGTAAGGTGCTTTTGCTATTGGCGTGGTTCCTGGTAACAAGTCTATTCTGAACTCCACTTGTCTATCAGGTGGTAATCCAGGAAGATCTTCGGGAAATACTTCCGGATAATCACACACAACTGGAATATTCTGCATCACCTTCTTTTCCTTCTTAGCATCAATCACGAATGCTAAATACGATGTACACCCCTTGTTCAAACATTTTCTGGCTTTCATCAATGAAATGATTCCAGAATTCACTCTGCGTTTATCTCCATACACCATAAACGAATCTTTCCCAGGCGGGTTTACTTTGACTATTTTCTTCTTGCATAAAATTTCAGCGTCGTTGGCGCTAAGCCAATCCATTCCCAATACGATGTCGAAACCATTAAGTTCGATAGGCAATAATTCCTCGTGGAACTTATTCCCATTCAGATCAATTAAGATGTTTTTCATGCGATAGCTAACAGGTACAAACTTGCCACTAGCAACTTCGACTAATAAGGCATTATCTAGTCTAACAACAGGCAAAGCTAGCTTTCTACCAAATTCATGCGATATAAAGGAGTAGTTGGCTCCAGAATCAAATAAAATTTGGGCAGGCAATTCGTTAACGAGAAAGGTACCTGAAGCGACATCAGCTTCATCTTTAGCAGCTTCCAGTGTCATCTGGAATGCTCTCGCCTTTGGCTTTGGCGGAATGTTGGGTCTAGCTGCCTCCTTCTTCTTCGGGCAGTCTCTCGACATATGAGCCTCCTCACCACAACCATAGCAAACTTTCTTTGTGAGGTTACACTCATTGGCATAGTGCCCTGGCTTTCCACACTTGTAGCATGTGTTCGCCACCTCACATCTTCCATGATGCTTCTTCTTACATTTGTCGCACCATTTTGCTTCACCTCCACCTCCCCTCGAACCAGACTTCGAGAACTTGTTTTTCTTGTTGGACCCTGAAGTTCCATCGAACTTCCTCTTTTCACCAACATCTATCCTTTCCAGACCCTTTTCCTTCTGCTGGACCTCCACATTCTTAGCTGCACGAACAGCCGTTTTTAGAGTGGTTGCCATCTTGACTGTCGGACCAAAGTCAGCAGGCAGTCCGTTAGCAAACCTCTCAATCTTGGAGAGTTCCATCGGCACTAGGTACGGAAACAACTTCATCTTCTCAGTAAACGCAGTAGCATAGTCATCTATGCTCATCTTCCCTTTCTTTAAGTTTTGAAACTCATTGTTCAGATCAATCAGATCTATCTCCGAACAATACTGCACCCTTAACTGTTCCAAGAACTCCTCCCATGACATTTTCAGGGCCTCTCCTCGTGGCATAGTATCTGCCAACAACTTCCACCAACTCAAGACCCCAGTCTTCAGTTGTCTAACCGCAAAGACGGTCTTCTGTTTGTTGCTACAGTCGCAACTTTCAAATACCATCTCCATTTCGGAGATCCAATCCATTATCTCAACAGGCTTTGGGCTTCCAGAAAGACTTGGCGGCTTGGCGCCCAAGAAGTTCTTGTACATACGCCCATCCTTGTTGTTTCTCCTTTCTGGATCGTTCCTTCGTTCTACTTGAGTCCCAACTTGACTCACCATGCGACTATTGTTCCCTTCCTCCGATTGCTCGGGAATCAATTCAGGTTCCTCAATAGGTATGACAGGTTCATCCCTATTATTATGCAACATTTGTCGCATCTCCTCCCTTTGTTCGGCTAGCATAGCCCGAATCATGGCTTGCACCACAGCCATTGTTATTTGTTCTGGTGCTGCTGCTACAACAGGTATCTGCTCAATCACTGGCGGTCGATTCCTGTTTTCATCCGCGTTTCCAACGCCACTCCTTGTTCTCACCATTTTTGATCTACACACCGAATAAGGTGAAATCAGATCCTTATTCATGATAGATATTCAAATCATCCTTATCACTCCGAAACGTTTACATGCTAGTTCTAATAACGTAGGCATACGCTTAGAATCCTACACACATAAGGTTTCCAGATCCGGTCGGCAACAGACCGTAGATCCAAACAAATAATATCATATATGGCAACATATAACATTTAGCACATAAAAGCATTTTAGGCAACTTTCCTAAAATAAACTAGTGCTCGTGTCTAAAATCCAACAGACACACATCTCAAAATTCCACTTAGCATTCTAAGTTTAAGTCTAGAAATCCTTCAAATTCCTAGTTCGCTTAAACTAATGCTCTGATACCAACTGTGACATCCCCAAAATCTCGGCCAGAAAAGACCGATTTTCATTTATGCTTTTAAATATTTTCAGAGTAAATCCTTTTGATTTGAAAGAGCTGCGGAATTTGTTCCCAAAACAAAACATGATAAAATAATATTTATCAAAGCATTTCATCAAGAGATGCATTTCATTATATAATCAAAACTCGGGATGTCATGTTCCGATACAGACCATAAAGCATAAACGATAAACATTACAAGTCATTCAACAAATATATACATATACAGACTTGTAAACAAAACAACAAGATGATCCATCCATCTTACACCCTTGTGCCACTTCCTGTAATACAAATAAAACTGAGTGGGTCAGGCTTGGGAGCCTGGTGAGCATATAGGGTTTTCAACCCACAATAAATAAGTTATATTTAATTTCACCAACCAATCACTATCCCGATTACCCATTCCCGTTATCCTCACTTTACGTCCCTAAAACAACTATCTCAAGGGACCTAATCTAGGATTTTCATCGGGACGGACATCACTGCGAAGGGGTTTCCTCAACAATAGATATCCTAAAGGCAACCATGAGGGGGATAGAGTACACCGGTGAACACATCGTTCACAACACCTACAGGTTATGAACCTGCTAGCGTTCCACTGGACTGTCTAGAAAGAGTCCGTGGTCGTTATCCATACTCCGCTGAATAACTAGATCAACAACAACAACAACATCGAGGCCTCTCATCTGTTTATTACACACCAACTATCTACCCATGTTCTACCCAACATATTAGTAGATAAAATATATATTTTCATACGTAGTTTAAAGAAAACCTGTATAGCATGCTTTAATCAGCACATATATCACATAACAGATGAGGCACACACACATAACACATATCTCATATAGAAATAAGCAGATCTATAAGATAGAAGAGAGTGAATACTCATTCACACATAACACAACCAAATATATACACATAGCATGTATTTTTATATAAAATACTTCGTATTATTGTATTAGAAGAAATAACTACACACTCACCTGATCAGAAGACGATCCGACAGCACTACGGCTTATAGAAGTAGTATTCCTCAGCAGATCTGGAAGATCTCCTCGAAAATCGAACTTCTCGCGGGCAGAGCTTCGACTCGGGAACCGCGCTTCTCGGGATCTTCGGGGTCTCGGGACTTGCCTCGGGGATAGAGTATGATACCGGGGCTTCGGGGTAGCTTCGGCACGAAAAACGATGCAAAAGACTAGAGAGAAGAGAAGAAATTGAACAACAAAGAAGGCTGTCTTCGGATCCTTTATATAGAGGCTGGAACCTCGGAGTACGCGGGGCGTACAGGCGTACGCAGCGCGTACGCGTCCGAAATCGTCATTGCATGCGTCATCCGAAGTGTCGACACTATCGGAGTTACGCGATAGCGTAACCTCGTACGCGGGGCGTACTCCGGATTACACCGGTGACACGGCTTCGGATAATGCCTCCGATTTTGAATTAAATAAAAAATATAAAATGATTAATAAACTTTGGAAATTCATAACTTCTTCATACGAACTCCGTTTTCGATGTTCTTTATATCCACACGAAGGTGAGACTACGCTCTACGACTTTCGTTTAGACTCCGTCGGCTAATTTTGACTTTATTTTTATTAATTATTTTTAATAGGCCGCGACATAAACTTTCGTTATAAATTCATAACTTCTTCGTTTGACGTCCGTTCTCGCCTAACTTTTTATCGCTTCGATACCAACAATGAGATCTTCGATTCTCATTTAGATTGCTTCGGCTAACAACCGCTCGTTCTCAATTCGAGTATAACAGGTTGTATACTGCTAAGCCGGAACTTCGATAAATCATAACTTCCTCATACGAAGTCAGATTTGGGCGTTCTATATATATTCGGAAACCTCGTTTCGACTACTACAACATTAACCAAAGATATTAAGTTTATTTTACACTTAAATTTTGACGCTTATTTTTATTCTTAATTAATCAGACCACATAATTAAGCAATTAAGCACAAAACACATAATACTCAAATAATACATTCTTATTATTTCAAAACGGGTTACAAAGGTTAACCTAGACTATTATATTGCTAAATATGGCAAGCCCGGAAACACAGGCGTTACAGTCAGTTATGTTAGAATTGGTGACCCGAGTTTGAGTTAAGCTACTGTCTAGATGAGAGATTCTTGAATTCAAATTTTTTAATTCCTTTTCGTATGAACATAGTGGGACTTTGAATGAAACAAAAACAGATTGTACCTTCTTGATCAGTTCATCAAGCTCGTTGAACTGCACGCTGAGCGGTTTTGCTGTAAAACACAAGTCCTGTTGCTCCTTCGTGTCTTCATTCCCACCATTTGTGTTGTATCCCCTCATCTGAGATACATCAGACACCATCAAGCATTTGCCACCGTTACCCTCATCTTTCGCTACATAAGCCTTTCCATGAGAAGGCTTCCTTACTTCATCATCCTCAGATTCGGTTGACCAGACCTCCACGCTTCCGAACTCATCATCTGCTGCCGAACCTTGCACAATTAAAGCGTTCATTGAAGGGTTAGTGACAACTTTCTTCTTCCTGATCTCATCCAGCTTTTTCAGTAACAAAGCTTCTTCATCTTTCTCCTCATCCTTTTCTGCCATTTTCTTGAGGACACAATCTTTTGCATAGTGGTTCTTTCCTCCACAATAATAGCAGCTCACACCCGAATCTCCTTCAGCTTTCGGTTCTTTCTTTGATTCTTCTACCTTCGGTTCATCTCTGACCTTTTCAGAACTATAACTTCCCTGCCAATTTCGGTTCTTATTGGTGGGAAATCTTTTCTTGATTAACCTCTTGGGGTTTGACACCATCATAGCATAGTCTTCAGAAGTAAGGTCATAGTCCTCCAAGTTGAGGTCTTCATCTTCCATCACCCCTTTGCTTTTGGACAGAAGAGCCAATGATCCCAAGCTAGAAACCACATTTTTCTCCTGCAAGACAATCTTTTCTTGGGATTTCAAAATCCCTACCAGCTTTGCCAATGAGTATGATTTGAATTGCTCATGTGCTTTGACAGTGGACACAACAGCTCTCCACTCAGATCTAAGTCTGTTTAAAAACGTAACCTTTTGTTCAATCAACTTTCTTTCAATGTCATGTTTGATCATCTTGCTAAGAAGATGATTGAAGCGATCGAACGTTTGAGTCACTGTTTCTTCGGGACCCTGCTTGAATTCACCAAACTCGGACAAGAGTAAGGTTTGAATGGAATGTTCAAGATCTTCGTCTGTGGAATATAACTCTCGCAGCCTATCCCATATTTCTTTCGTAGTGCTGCACGAACTTACCAACTTGAACGTATCAGATTGAAGAGCGAATCTGATTAGTCTCAATGCCTTAATATTGCACTGAAACTTATCTTTTTCGTCTTGGGCAATATCTTTAACGTCTTTCAATAGATCATTATACTCTTTCTGAGTTTTAATGATCCTTGAAGTAGCTGAATGAGCGAAAGGTCCAGACACGATGGCTTCCCAGATGAGATATCCGTTGTCCTCAGATCCTATAACATAATCTTCAAAGTGATGTGCCCAGACTTCATAATCCTGGGTGTAAAGGATGGGAATCTTCGTCGTTGATCCAATGCTGTTCGAGATGTTAATTGGATTTGATTGTGACTCGTCCATGCTTGATCGAATAACCTGTTTAAAAGATCAGACTTGTAATTTATTAAATTAGGGCAAAACAAATAAATGCTGAGTTACGTCAATTATGGGATGACGGCTCAATAAATATTGATTAATGCGGAATAACCCTAATCGCAACCTTTTTCACAGAAAAGATGTGTATGAATTACACAGCCTCCCGCTCTGATACCAATTGATAAGTTATTAATTAAACTTGAAGATCGATTAGGTCTTTGTAATAGGTAGTGCGAAGAACATAAAACAATAAATAAGAAAAGGTTGAATCACAATGTGTCGAATGATTAATTCAAACAGTCCTCAGCAGAGCTCGACTAAGAACTTCCGCTGTAGAGGACTTAGGGTTACAGAACGATAATAAAACTTCTCTGATCAATCTATTCTTTCGTTCCTATCGTTCCTATTGCTTTTCTAAGATGCATGCAAGCACCTATATTTATAATAAACCCTATCAAGCTCACGGATGGACAGGCCCATACCGGAGATACAAAAACGGACTAACTAGCGAGCCCAATTGACGCAATACTTAACAAAACACGACCCAACATCTTGAAGCAGTAATACCCATTTTATCAATCTTGGCTTTGCATCCTGTTCAAAAAACAAAATTCTCAAGGGACAATGGTCAGTAAAGACAATTGTTTTAGACAAGATTAAGTAAGGGTGAAATTTATCAAATGCATAAACAACAACTAATAATTTGTTTTCCGTGGTGGTGTACTTTTCTTGAGCCGGGTTGAGTGTTTTGCTCACATAGTAGATTGGATGAAAATGGTTTTCAACCCTTTCTCCTAAAACTCTGCCTCATGCAAAGTCACTAGCATCACACATCAACTAAAATGGAAGGTTCCATTCTGGGCTATCATAATGGGGGCGGTTGTTAATTTTTCCTTTAAAAGTTCAAAAGCATTCAAACAATCGTTAGAAAACTCAAAAGCAACATCTTTCAAAAGTAATTGAGTTAAGGGTCTTGTTATTTTTGAAAAATCTATTATAAACCATTGGTAAAATCCCGCATGACCCAAAAAACTCTACAACACTTTTATTTTTGTTGGAGGTGGCAAGGTTAAAATGATGGGTTTTGAGCAAAACAACAATCCTATGATGCACATGCAAACCCTAAATCTTCAGATCTAGGTTTTTCTAATTGTACATGTAGTAATCATCCAAATCTTGTAAACCCTAATCTATCATATAGAAATCGAAATCAACATAATGAAAAAAGTAAGAATGTTACCTTTCAATTGTAGCTTGAATATCCTTGCCTTTGAGAGCTTAGTATCACAAATGTAACACCTCTAATCGATCAGAAACACCAAAAGCAATTGGAGAATGTTAGAGAGAGAGAGAGAGAGAGAGAGAGAGAGAGAGGAGGAGGAGGAGGTTCAAAATCGGCTGGTAATCCTTCTAGGGTTTCAAGTGGCCAATTTTGGGATGGCATGAGGTTCCTTATATAGCTAAAGAATTAGGGTTTCAGTCAAAAAGTTAATCTGGTTGCTTAAGCCCTAAGCAGCCCATAGGAACCTTCTAGAATCCTCATCAAGGACGAAATCTAGTGGGCTTCCATAAGGATTTCGTCCACCCCTATCCTTAGGGTTCCTCAGCCCATATTGTAATTATCTTTTAATTACAATATTAATCCCCTTAATTCAATTAACCTCTTTTGAACATAAAATTAATTCTAAATTAATTTTTGACCAATATTATTTAAATAATATGATTTCTATTTTAATATATTATTCACATAATATATTCATAAATAAGAGTTATCCTCTTTCTCCATTATTCATCCAGTCAAGTTGCTTTGGTAAAGGCAACCTAAAAGGACCATGCTACTACCGGGTCAAGTACATACCAATTATAGTTATGGGCTTAGACACCTAATCTAACATAAAATTGTGTCAACCTTTGCTTGGTCCACCTCTATCCTGTTTTTGGAAATCTTATGTCCTAGTACTATTCCCTCTCTAACCATGAAATGAAAATTTTCCCAATTCAAGACAAATTGGTCTCTTCACACCTAGCAAGCATTAAATCAAGGTTAGAGAGACAATCATAGAATGAATGAAAAAAATAGAAAAATATTCCATGAACTTCTCCACCATGTCATGAAAGATAGAGGTCATGCATCTTTGAAATGTGCCTGGTGCATTACATAAACCAACGTGACTTTGTCGATAAGAAAAATTCCCACTTTGACATGTGAATGTGGTATTCTCTTGGTCTCTTGGATCAATCGGAATTTGAAAGTATCCTGAAAAGCCATCCAAAAAGAAGTAGAAAAGGTGAAAGGATAAACATTCGATCATTTCATCAAGAAAGGGTAAAAGAAAATGGTCATTGCAAGTAGCATCGTTTAACTTGC
Source organism: Lactuca sativa (assembly GCF_002870075.4). NCBI lineage: Eukaryota > Viridiplantae > Streptophyta > Magnoliopsida > Asterales > Asteraceae > Lactuca > Lactuca sativa. Next base: position 74,745,778 of record NC_056629.2, read on the forward strand.
GATAATCGATGCATAATCGCCAACCAGTTACCGTCCTAGTAGGAATAAGCTCGTTCTTATCATTTGTTACTATCGTCATCCTTCCTTTATTTGGAACCACATGAACCGCACTTACCCAAGGGGTATCCAAAATCTAATAAATAATCCAAGAATCCAACAACTTCATCACTTCCTTCTTCACCACTTCTTCTAAAATGATATTATGCAAGCAATATGATGGGCTTATCCCCTTGATGTCAAAATTGTCCATACGATGACATTCTTTCGTTTTTTTCAATAGCACCACCAAACTCTTCTTCTCTTGAGGCTTCAAATCGGATGCTATGATCACAGGCTTCTGTTTATTATCTTCTAGGAAAGCATACTCCAAATGATAAGGAAAAGGGCTTGAGAATCGATTTTTGGCTCTGTTCACGGGCCATGGCATGGGCTTCTGATTTCCATGTCGTGGGGCTAATTTTCTCCCCATTATATCATGAGTTTTCTAGCCTCCACGCCATGGCTAATGTTTGGCCATGCCATGGGGCTTCTTTAGAAATCATTTTCTTTTCTTCATAATGGCTTTCATCCAGTAGATTTTGTAACATCCCAATTCAAACATCCAATAATCATGTCAAAACTACCGAAAGAGTATCGTAGTGAAATCACATCAGAGTATAACATCTCAAAATCACATATTGCAAAAAACATGGGCATATGCGGTGCAATTAAGTCGGGCCATTCTCTTTCAAGATGGAAGTACCTGAAACATAAACTGAAAGCCATAAGCACAAAGATTAGTGAGCTCCCCAAAATACCCCATACCATACATACATAATGATCAAAACATAATTGGGTCTATTTCACCCCTTTCGGTTTCTTTCAACCGGTACTGGGTCTGTTTCACCCCTTCGGTCTCTTTCAACTGGTACTTGGTCTATTTCACCCCCTTCGGTCTCTTTCAATCGGTATTGGGTATATTTCACCCCATTTGCTCTCTTTCAACTGATATCAGGTCTATTTCACCCTATACAACTAGCATATAACTATGACAACAAGAGTTACAGAGAGAACACGCATAAAACAGACATAACAGGAAATAGTCATGAAGACAATTTCATCCTATAAACATAAATCAGTGGGTCGCCATTGATGCCTTCGACCCACGAGTATGGTTAAGGAACTCACCTCAGTCCGAATATTAACAAATCACACTCGAGCCGTTCAGTCGAAAATTCCTAAACTAACTCATAAATAATGTAATCCTAATTAGCCGATAGGTCATTAACCCAAACAAAGGGTCCAAATTCTAACTCCCGACTCCTAGGGTAAAAAGGCCATTTTACCCTTCCCTTAATGGGCCTAACATATCATGCTCAAATTCCAAACTAGACCAAAGTCCGAAATACACTCAAATCCCAATATGGTCCTCGATCCATAAAGGCCCAATTTAAAAAGACTCGTTCCCCAACAAGGGACCAACACCCTAAAGTACAAGGTGGCCAGAAATCGAAGGCCAAAAAAGTTTCCCATGTGAGTACGCTAAGCATACCACCAGTACGCCCGACGTACTCGATGGCTTCGCATGGATCGAGATCCTAGGTATGTACACTCAACGTATGCCTTCATACGCCCAACATACGCCCCAATTGTCCAAAATCTTCCTTTAAGGTCTTAATTCGTTAAGACCTATAATCTAACCGTAGATTTAACATTCCGCTATCATTAAATGATCACTAACTCATGCATGGTTGATCTACAACCATCAAGATGTAAGATTTATGGACCAAGGATCTCAGAAAAATCAAAAGAAACATCTCATAACATCTAGAGTAGCATTTACTCACATGGCTCATCCATGGGACCAAAATATGCTAAAATCTTCCTCAAATGTAGATCTAGACATATGATGGGCAAGGTTCATACTTTATACCTCCAATAAGCCTGAAAGAGGGAATAATCCTTGGATCTACAAGCTCCCACTTGTCCAATGCTTTTTTACAAGTCTTCTTCTTCTTTAATATGCACCACACACACAATGATCAATCTCTTGAGAAATGGGTTAAGGTTTCGAGGTGAAACTCAAAAGATGCAATGAAGGCTGATTAGATGAAAGCTTTGGGGACTTAATGTGTTTAAATAGGGTGCAAACCCTAAAAATTAGGATTTTCCACTGACTCATGTACGCCCTGTGTATGCATGGGTACGCCCAACGTACTAGGGGCTACCCCAACACATGCGACCTTCCAAGTACACCCAACGTACTAAGCCTTAAGCTAAAATTTAAAAAGGAATAATAGTTAAGAATATACCTTGACATGTCATGTAACATCCAAAAATCCAGGTATTTCATTTAAGGCCTTGAAGTATTTAAATTTGGCAATTAAGGACCCTTCGTCTGCTTAACATACACAAGCGTATGCATCGGGTGGCTGAGGCTCGTACGCGGGGCATACGAGGACGAAGACTACAACCCCAATTATGTGGATTGAGCCCTATTTCAGCTCATTTATAAACTTGGACCCTCTTCCTTACTAGCCTCTATTACCCTCAAACATCCCTAAAACCCTAAATATCTTTGAGAGTGATATTTGACCTTGAAGGTGCCAAAATTAACCCTTTTTGGTTTGTTAGCAAGAAAAAGGAAGTGGTGATCAAGCCTTGAACGTGGGAATGCTTTTGGATTCTAAGGGTCCTTTGAGCATCATAATGTTCATATCTGGATGTTGGTGAAGTATTGGAGTCATGCATGAAAGTTTGGTGCCATATTTCTACTTAGGACCTAGAATGGATTGGGGACATGCATGGTGCATGCATGTTCATAAATTAAACATTTTTATGGAGCTTTTGGGTCCCCTAAAGCTTGTGAAAGAGTTAGTTTTGAAGGCATAATGGATTAGGCACTTAAAACCTTAGTTTTTGGCTTTATACTGTAGTCATGACGTGAGACTTAAGGTTTGAGGATGTGGCCATGAAAAGGCCCATATATTTCTAAGTTTTTAGGACTTACAACATGACAGAGTGATACTCACGTTGTGAGGTCAGTCTAGTGAGATAGCCACGACTGAGTTGGCTGAGTCGGGATTGAGTTATTAGAATCGGACCGGGTAAACTCTTACGACGTTGCCAATGGTAGGTCATGATGTGAAACTCAATATTAGGGTTATTGACCGTTGACTTTTGACTTGAGTTGACTTTTGGTCAAACTCCTAGTTTTGGAAAGAGAACTAAGTGTTACCTTGTGTGGCTATATAGGTGGTGTATAGAATCTGTATTCTTGGTAGTTAGAGTGGTAGCAGTTGATCATTGTCTGTTAGGTGAGTCTTCATAATTTTTTTTGCAAGTTGAAGGCACCAATGTTGACCCATTGGATTGTGTAAAATGCTAGCTGTCTTTGATATACTTACATCAAAGACTTGGGGTAGCGTGTTACATTTGCAAAAAAGACCATGGGAGTAGCCCATTGCATTTGCATATAAGACCATGGGGTATACCATGGTATTTTCATGAAAGACCATGGAGTAGCCCTTTTCATTTGCATGAAAGACCATGGGGTAGCCCATGCTACTTGTTTGTTAGCCCTAGGGGTAGCCCATGGCATTCCAGGGAAAAAACCATGGGGGTAGCCCATGTCAATTATATTTAGGGTATGTGTTATTTTGGGCAACTCACTAAGCTCTGTGCTTATAGTTTTATTTTTATTGTTTTTGGTACTTCCGGTACGAAAGGGAAGGGCCCGACATGATCACACAACATCCCAGTCATGATTTCTTATTTTTGATTGTTTTTACTTTAATGATTTTGAGATACAGTATCGTGGTTGAATTTGAGACATCTGATGTATGGAATTAATGATTTTTAAAATGAAAACATTCATTACTAATTTTGGGATGTTACAAGTTGGTATCAAAGCCTTATTTGAGGGATTCAGGAAGACTCTTGGGTGTTTCAGAACTCAAACTGAGGAATTGGTGATTTTTTCAAATGAAAACTGAGTTTTCTAAGAACATTTTTACGGATAAAAGAGGTCATGAAGCATGAAATGAACCGAGCTCAAGTAAGTGATTCCTTAAATACCCATACACATGTGTTATGATTAGTATGCCTAATATGTGAGTTGCATGCTAGAATAGGGCTAAGGATAACTTCAGGAATCGTATGATGGAATTTCCTGATCTGCATGATGCCTTATAGCCAAGGAGGATTGGATGTTATGTTTTACGTGGGATATATATCGGCTCAATTAATTACTAAGTGTATGCTTTAAAAATTATATACTAGGATCATATAGACCTAGAATGATTGGGTTGGCCTTATTTTATATTCCTTGTTTTGTTGTGAGCTTGGTGTAGAATTAGTTATTTGATAGTCTATGTGGTCCCATTTTGTGTATAATTTGCATGCATAAGGTAACCAATGGTTTCGGTAGAGGTTCCTAGTATTGCAGAGGCCGGTAAGTCGAGGATTCCTAAGAGAGCCTAGGGAGTGCCATAGTGGGATATGTATACTTCTTAGCATAAGGATTGTGTTTTGGATTTAGTAGGGGTGACTTAGAGGATTCAGGATGGTTCTTAGGGAAAGTACGGATATGTGTAGAAAGTAGTATTGGGGTCGTAGTACTGAAAGCACAAGATATGTACTCGACTTAGGGAAAGTTTCCCTTGAATTTAAACTGATTATTTATATGTATATGTTTAGTATAGTGACCACTCGAGGTGGAGCTTCTAGTTCGGGTTTTGGCTCTAGTACATAATGGATCCATGAGCAGTTGCGCGAGTTTATCACATCGAAGATTACTCTCGGTATCATGGAGGCCACCCCAGTTATCTTCGATACCATCAACCAGTGTATTATGGAGCTTTTAGATCGAGAACGCAATTAGAGAGTTAGGGACATAGACTCTCTCAATTAGGGAGTTCAAAGATTGTAGAGCCCCAAAGTAATTTGAGGCTAAGGAACTAATTTCTACTTGCCGATGCATCGTTGACATGGAGAAGGCTCAGTGAATGAGTTTCTGTCTTGAGGGGTCGATGGTGGGCTTCACATCCGGCCTTCAGTGGGAGTGAGCTCATGACTAGTGGGTGGAGGTAGGTCACGTTGTAGGATCTACGGGCATGACAGCGATGAGGTGGGAGGATTTTTTTTGAGATTTCTAGTCGAGTTTGCACCAACGGTCAAGGTGCAACAACTGGCGAGGGAGTTCTGGGACCTTCGCTGGCTACTGAGACTGTGGCGGAGATCACTGCTAAGTTCCGAGAGCGAGCTTTGCTGGTTTCGTAGTATGTGGCGGTCGAGGAGATGAATAATACACGATACCATGACATGTTGAGAGATAACATTCATGATTTTTTGAGTTTACCAAGTTGCAAAACCCTAGAGGATATCATTTATCGGGCTTGGGAAATTGATATTGATTTGGAGCTTCTTAAGACGCGAGAGCTGGTTCAGATTCAGTCAGTGGAGGGCTCTGGGAAGAAGCCTAAGGTGTTCGACTCACGATCTAGAGGCCAACAGGGTTAAAGACAATGCGACAAGTGTGGGAAACCACACGATAGGATGTGTCGAGTTAGTGGTTTGAGCTGCTACAAGTTCGGTAAGACTGGTCACACGAGCATGAATTATCCCCAGATTTCAATTTTGATTTGCTTCCATTGAAATCAGACGTGCCATAAGAAGGACGGGTGCCCTATATTAACAAGAGGAGTTGTGATGGTGCTTGTGCCAACCACACTGAGAATTACTAACGGCCGCCAAGGAAAGGCGGAGGGTCCCGTGGTGAAGATCGGGGCTTTCCAGTTGACAACCGAGGAGGCACGAGTAGCACCTTATGTGGTCACTAGTATGTCTCATTACCTTATCCTATATTGCTTTCTTAATTTATACTTATGTTTTAACTGATTATGTATAAGGAATTTCTTAGTCAATGGTTTGACTGCTCATGTCCTGTTCGATTCGGGTGCTACCCGATCTTTTGTATCTCTTGCACTTAGCAAGAAGTTTAGTGATGCTCCTGGAACTTTGGAGTAGTAGAGAGTGTTGTTGATCATTCGATGAGTGATTCATGGGTTCATCAAGGGTGTGTTCTGAACCTGTTCCGCGAGAGATATTCAATTGATTTGGTTTCGATTCCTTTGCAAGGGTCAAAGGTTATCATATGGATGGATTTGTTGGGTCCCAATAGAATCATGATTGACTGTAAGCACCAACTAGTGAGAGTTCGAACCCCAAGTGGGGGAGAATTAGTTATTCATGGAGAGCGAGATCCACGTGCACCGACCCTCTGTTCAGTTGCAAGGGCTAGGAGATATCTTTAGCATGGTTGTTATGGGTTTTTGGCTTATATGGCGGATACTCGGGTTAGGGGCATGACGATGTTGAGTGAGGTTCCCATCATTCAGGATTTCCCTGATATATTTCCTGATATGTTTCCTGGAGTGTCTCCCAAGAGACAGGTTAAGTTCTAGATTGATTTAGTTCTCGGTACAGCTTCGATAGCCAAAGCACCATATCATTTAGTACCCTTAGAGATGCATAAGTTGTCTATGCAGCTACAAGAGATGCTAGACATGGGGCTTATCATACCGTGTAGTTCAACATGGGGAGCACCCATTATGTTCGTAAAGAAGAAGGATGGTTCATACCAGATGTATATTGATTACCGGGAGTTGAACAAGTTGACGATGAAGAACAGCTATCCGCTCCCTAGGATCGATGACTTATTTAACTAGCTTCAGGGTGCATCTTGGTTCTCCAGGATTTATTTGTGGTCAGGTTACCATCAGATGAGGGTCAGATATGACGATGTGCAGAAGAAGGCCTTCAGGACTCGTTACAGTCATTATGAGTTCATGATGATGCCATTCAGGCTCACCATCGCGCCAGCAGCGTTCATGGATCTCATGAACCGGGTATGTCGACCGATGTTGGATCGGTCGGTGATTGTGTTTATTGATGATATCATTGTATACTACAAGACCAAGGAACAACATAAGGAGCATTTTTGAGAGGAATTGGAGACTTTGAGGAGAGAGAGGATTTATGCAAATTCTCCAAATGTGTGTTCTGGTTACGTAAGGTGCAATTTTTGGGCCACATCGTCAACCTTAAGGGTATATTGGTCAACCCGGATAAGGTTAAGGCGGTGATGCGGTGGGAGGTTCCGAGCTTATCATCTGAGATTCAGAGCTTTCTTGGACTGGTGGGTTATTGTCGGAGATTTATCCAAGAATTCTACAAGATTGCATTGTCATTGGCCCAGTTGACAAAGAAGAGCGTCAGTTTCTACTGGGGGCATGATCAGCAGGCAACTTTCAAGACGCTGAGACATAGATTGTGTGAGGCTGTGATTCTTAGTCTTTCCAAAGGCATGGATGATTTCATGGTTTATTGTAACGCATCTATATCGGGATTGGGTGCAGTGCTCATGTAGAGGGGTCACATGATTGCTTACATTTCAAGGTGTTTAATAAGACGACTTACCCTATAAGTGATTTGGAGTTGGGGGTTGTGGTTTTTCCCCTTAAGATTTGGAGGTACCACTTGTATGAGTTTAGTTGTACTATTTACACTAACCATAGGGGCCTTAGTTATTTGTTGGATCAGCCGAATCTGAATATAAGGCAGCGGAGGTTGTTACGCGTGGTGAAGGACTATGATTGGGAGATTTTGTATCACCCAGGAATGGCAAATGTAATGGTTGATACCTTGAGGTGTAAGGCCGTGAGTACGAGCATCAAGGATCTGTGTCTGACGATCGTTATTGTTTCAACCCTATTAGATTTGATCAAAAAGGCTCAGGTGGAAGGGTTGAAGAAAGAAAATTGGAAGGCTGAACGAATCAGGGTTCAGATTCCATTATTCCTCAGGGAGAGTCGGGTTTGTTGACGTAGTGTGGTAGGGCTTAGGTCCTAGATGCTGGTGGAGTTAAACAGAAAGTACTAGAGGAGACTCAAAAGTCGAAGCTTTCGATCCACCCAGGGGCCACAAAGATGTATAAGGATCTGAAGTTGAGTTATTGGTAGCCATATATGAAGAAAGAGATAGCATGGTTTATGGAGCAGCTCTTAACTTGCGGGAAAGTCAAGGCCGAACATTAGAGACCCCACAACAAGATGCAGCCATTACCCATTCCCATGTGGAAATTAGAAGTGATCACCATGGACTTCATGCCAAAGTTGCAGAAGACGACACGCGGGGTTGATTTTATCTAGGTCATCGTTGATACATTGATGAAGAATGCCATTTCATACCAATCATTGAGAGTATATCTGCTACGAAGCTGTCCGATATTTACATCCGGGAGGTGGTGGTTCGACGTGGGGTACCCATTTTGGTGGTTTCAGATCGAGATGTTCGTTTCACCTCTAGGTTTTGGAGGACGTTTCATGAGGAGTTCGTTACTCAAGTGTATTTCAATACAACATACCACCCCCAGACTAATGGACAGAGTAAGTGGACGATTCAGATGATCTAAGATATGCTTAGGGCGTGTCTGCTAGATTTTAGTGGGAGTTTGGATACCCATCTTCCACAGGCCGAATTCTCCTACAACAATAGTTATCACTCCGGAATCAATCAAGCTCCCTTCGATATGCTTTACTGGAGAAAATGTCGAACCCCATTTTGTTGGGGTGAGGTTGTGTAACACCGTAAATTTGTAACCAAAATTTTTCATTTTTCAAAAGTCACATAAATCTCAAAATCATAGTTCACAAAACTCCAAAATGACATTTGTGAAAAACACATGCTCATTAGCTATTTAAACACAATCCAGGATCCCCAAATCATACTCCGCCTTGTGTGTACAATCATGCTAGCGCCTTCCTGTGATCCTGAGAAGTACCTGAAACACATAACACATAACATGGTAACCACAAAGCTCAGTGAGTTCCCCAAAATATCACACACAATTCATTATCCTCTCGTGGCTATATTCGGATAAGACCCTCCGGTCAATGTATCTTAGTGGGACCCTCCGGTCCCACAACTTGGGTGGACCCTCTGGTTCTAACTCAGTAAGCTCAGAATAATACACAAAATAATTCACAAAACATAAAGCAGGATATCACAATACTCAATATAAACACATAAGACCCTCAGGTCACACAAACATTACCACTCTAGGTAAGTATAGTGATAAGACTCGCCTCGTAAGCATGCAAATAACCCTCGTACACAAATCACCGATCTAGCCTCCGCCTAACACATGTGATAATTATCTCTAATTAATACTTAAATCACAACTCTAAGTAAACTAAGCTATTTTCTCTCTTTAACTCTTGGGATGGGTAAGACCATTTTACCCCTCCATGGTCCCCATAATCCCTGTCTTGATCAAACCATAAAGTCAACGGAATCCAACACTCAAGTCAACAGTCCATGTTGACCCGACTCATTGACTACATCTACGTGACTCGTCGAGTCACCTCGTTTCTTCATAAATGTCGCGAGAAATCCAGCTTAACTCGTCGAGTTGTCTCACCAACTCGTCGAGTTGCTCATGCCCAGACTCATCGTGGAAAACCCTAGCCAACTCGTTGAGTTAGCTCATTGACTCGTTGAGTCCTTTCAGACTCTTCTCTCATTCAGATGTTTTAAGGCAGATTTACAACCCAAAACACTAGATCTAGCCTTCTAAGGCCCCCTTTTCACGTAAAGCTGAAAGCTTTACACCCATGAATGGCATTTAGGGCTCGAAATACCAACATAAGCTCCTTATAGCGTTGGATGCACTAAGGTTTGCTTCTAGCTCAATAAAGCTTGAATCTTTGGACTTACTGGACCTCCTATAGTCCAGATCTGAGGTTTCAACCTCAAGATATGCTCAAGTGACTCAATAACAAGAGATGGGTGGGAGAAAACTCTAAGACTCCCCCAAATCTAGATCTCACAAAGGAAAGGTCAAGATAGAAACTTTTACCTCCACACAGTAGCTAATCACGGAGAAACACTGGATCCACAACCCCTCCTTTGATCAAAGTTGATTTGCTCTCCAAGTCTTCTTCCAAAGATACACAAGAACACCCAAATTAGCCTTTCTTTCTTTCTTTCTTTCTTTCTTCTTTCTCTCTCTCTCTCTCTCTCTCTCTCTCTCTCTCTCTCTTAGATCTAAAGGGACGATTAGGGTTTCACATAAGGGGTGTAGGGAAGCTGGTGAGGCGGAAATGAGGACTTAAGGTCCTTTAAATAGGACCAAACCCCGAATATTTAGGGTTTCCTCACACAGCGCCAACCCGCCGAGTTGGTCCTCTGACTCGTGAACTTGGTCATTAAACCTACGTGACCAATCCGACTCTACTCGATGAGTTGGGCACCTAACTCGTCGAGTCGCTTAAACAACTCATAAATAATAATGAAATATTATATCTGGGAGTCGGGATATTATAGATTGGGCGTCTGGTTATGGGGAGTACCGAGGTAGTACTTAAGACTATGAAGTTGATTCAACAGGTACGAGGTCGTTTGCAGACCACGTAGACATCGAGTTCCAGGTGGGGGATTTTGTGCTTTTGAAATGTCATGTAACACTCTAAAAATTTCAACCAATTTAAACTTTTCAAAAACAACCCAGTTTCATTAAGTTATTACAAAAAGGTTTTCAATACAATTATTATCAGAGTCTCCCCAGAAACACATCAAAACATAATCATGAGGAGCGGTACGATCACGCCTTTGCCTTGCCACGGTCTCCTGAAGAACCTGAAAAACATTAAACCACAACTGTAAGCCCGAAAGCATAGTGAGATACCCCCAAAATACCAACCACATACAAACATAACCTTATCATATAATTGATACAGAACAGCCATGCACTTTGGGTCTACTATGTGACTGGTCCGCCGCACCGGCCAACAGTCCACCTGGTCCACCCTCCGAGTCTAGCCATATACATCGAGTCTACAGTGTGATTGGTCCGCCCGCACCGAGCCTTCAATCCACCTGGTCCACCCTCCGAGTCTACAATATGACTGGTCCGCCCGCTCTGGGCCTTCAGTCGGCCTGGTCCACTCTCCGAGCCTCGACACGTCTGGTTCGCCCTCTTGGGGCCTGCAGCCTATCCGGACCGCTCGCTGGGCCTTAGGGATAACCGGTCCGCCCTGGGTATGTTGGCCTACAGCACAAAGCAAGACCCGCCTCAACCCAACCCCAGTCAAACAACCATGTGCACATAAACATTCAATCATATAACAATTCACATTCAATCAAGCCGATCTAGCAGATCACATAACATAACATCATCCTAACCAGGATACCGACCTAACCGGTCACTAGCATAACATCATCCTATATACCAGGTCTACCGACCTTAACCAGGTCTCTAACATATACCATCCTAACTACCAGGATACAAACATATCAAATCAATAACATAGCAACGATACCTGGATCACAATCCGAAAAAGGGTCGGCCTTGGTGCCTTAGACCCAGTTGATATAGTGAGCATAACTCACCTCGCAACTGCTAACTGAAAAGATAAGACCAAGATGCTTCGATCGCTGACACGATCTCCACCACTAGCCGACAACAACACTGAACTAAAAAAAAAGCCAATAATTACCAAAATGCCCCTGGAAGTCAACTGGTCAACCCTTGGTCAAAGTCAAAGTCAACCTCCTAACTGACTCTACTCACCGAGTCAACCCGATGACTCGTCGAGTCCTCATGCTCAGGACTTCCCCAATCCGTGACTCAACTCGCCGAGTCCCACAACTCTGAGTCCCCTCGCACTCTACTCACCGAGTCCTCCCTTGACTCACCGATTCATGGCTCAACCAGAAGAAAGTTAAGACCTCACGACCAGACTCGCCGAGTCCAAGAACAGACTCGCCGAGTCCAAGAACAGGCTCGCCGCGTCCAAGGCTATCTTCATCCTACTCGCTGAGTTGTTCTTCCAACTCGCCGAGTTCCTGTCCATCTTCAAGAAACTCGCCGAGTACACCTTTGTGACTCGCCGAGTGCCTCTAGATCTTAACCCATACAGAGGCTTTCCAAGTCATGCAGGGTCTCAAATCCATAGATCTACTCTTATACAAGCCATCCATCACGTAAAGTTGCAAACTTTACGTGAATCCAAGTAGATCTAGGCATTTTACACTCTAGGGTTTGGGTTTGGGACAAAAGGGCTTCATCAACCATTCTTGGGCAGCACCCTTACAACAAATAGGATCATTACAAGCTTGGTATGAAGTTTCAACTTCAGATCTAGCTTCTAAACTTGCAATTGAGTCCACTCAAGACATATTCCCCAAAAATAGCAACTAAGAACAAATCAAGAAGAAGGAAATTCAAGGTAACAAATTGTTACCTCAGAAATGATCCAAAGGAAGAGTTGATTCCTGATCTACAATAATATCCAGATGCTAGCCTCTTAGTCTTCAACCTTCCTCTTCTCAAGTTCTCTTCCCAAGCTCTAATTCTTCATCAATGGAGGATATACATGATTCTAGGGTTTTCTAGACTTCAAGGGAGGGTAAAGAGGCTGGGGAGAGGGTATAATGTCCTTTATATAGGGCTCATCCTCCGAAATTAGGGTTTTCTCCACCCAGGACCTACTCGCCGAGTCCAGCCTCCGACTCGCCGAGTTGGTCACTTAACACGCGACTAGAGTCGCGACCCTACTCGCCGATTCCACCCATGGACTAACCAAACCAGATTTCTCAAAACACAGCCCCCGAAACCCAACTCTTCTCCTGCGGCATTGTTTCCACTGCCTCAAGTCGTCCATCGGCCTCGTCCTCATATAATTCCACTTAACAGCCAAGTACCATTTCATGATACTTCACTCGTTCCAAATCACGCCAATCACTCTACTCATTCGAGCTAGAAATTACCCTGAACCACCAGAATCCCAATCGGAGTCCAACTCTATCCACTCCAGGTTGACAGAAGGACACATCCTTCAGTCTCAGAGCAACTCCCACGAGCTCTCCCCCGCAATCTCATACCCATGCCGGACTGGTTCGAACATCCTCGGGTTGGGAAAACCCGATGCACTGACGACACCTTCAAACATCCCCTAGGATGAATTTCCACTACATACACAATTCCTTGATCAAAATCAAACTGGGAATCCAAGACTCCATCCCTGCATCCCTTCCGAGCCTCCTGGCTCTACACCCTCGGAATTCCTTCCGTGACCTCAGCAGACATCCAAACCGGATGTGATTCCATACCATTGCCGCAAACATGCTGCTCCAAGACCATAATTGGAACACTCCAATCATAACTCCGCACTACTGTTTTCGCTTCCGTTAACTTACACTCCCTCTCGGGGCTACATTCCTTTCCCTTTCCTTACCAAGGAAATCCACTTGGCTGCCTTGACACTATCACAAGTGCCACTGTGCTCACCCAATATTACACCATTTCTTATAGCATAACCGCTATCCCATGCACCACACATACTCTGAATCTGATCGCAAGGACTCTCGAGTCCATGCACTATCTTCCACCAATCGATGACCAATACCCGGGGCCAGACTCACTGATGCTAACACATCACGACATACTCATTCCATATCCTCATACGGATCTAACAACACATGCAGAGTCTTCAGCATGACTGGACCACCTTACCAGGCCTTCATCTCATCTGGACCACTCTCAGAACCTTCAACAGGTCTGGACCGCCCTCCAGGGCCTTCAGCCTGTCTGGACCATTCTCTGAGCCTTCGGCCTAACTGGTACGCCTACCGGCCTTCAGTCTATCCGGACCGCTCAACTAATATCCAACATCTCGAATTATCCCTCCAAGAAAACTCTCCCATGCATACCGTTCTAGCCCTCTAGGGGTTCCGAACTCTGTCTCCACCCTACATACTCAAACCCGACCTGATCCTAGGCCTTGCACTATCAATCACCCTTGATCTGCATCCCGCCCCACCTATCTGACCCTTGCTCATTCCAGCCTATGCTCGGCTGTCAGAACCGCTGCTAAATCTCAACAGCTAAGCAACCTCTCGTGCTTATCGATCTTTCGGAGAATTCTCCAATTCTCCCCCACTTAAAGCGCTGACTATCAACCACCGGTCGCCATCACCGACCTCCCTCAACAACCCTACTCAACACAAACCCTTAGACGCGAACTGATTCCTACCAGAACGAGCAATCCTCACAAATTCATAATGACACTGATCAACCCAGCTAGAAAGAAACCCGTTCTTCAGCTAGCCACTCCTCAGACTGCAGATGATACCCAACATTCAGACCAAAACCCAGATTCCTGCTAAAAATCCTCATAAATGATAACCAACGAAATTTCCAACACCAAATCCATAACCCTCAAGGAACAACGAATACAATACCAAAATCACACAGCAAGACTAGCAGATAAACAATACACCACAAAAATCACCAAATAACAAGACATCAGGAAAGAAACATACCCGCAGCTGCATCCGGCACTGCCCTGACCTCCTCCGTTGTAAGCTGAAAAGCACGACCCTGAGCCCTTGGGGGCTCCGCTCCACCCTGACCTCCACCCGAAATCCTCAAAGTGGCCGGTGCTGGAGCCTGCACCGGTCCTACAGCAAGCTGTGGACAGTTGACCCTCAAGTGTCCAACCTGATGACAATGATAACAAATCCTCAAATCCCGAACCGAGGCTGTCTACCGACAATCCCTCGCATAGTGCCCCTCTTTTCCGCACTTGCGGCAAGCATCACCGGACCTACAAACTCCGGTGTGACCCTTCCCACACTTCCCACAAGTGTGGCTGCTCTGATCTCCCAATCTAGAATCAACGGTCTTGGACCGTTTCGGCGCCGGCTGCGATTGCACCGGAGCCTGCCTCAGCTCTCGCATCTGCAACTCAATCTCCAACTCACGCCGCCTAGCGGCCTCCTGCAACTCCAACAAGGTCTTGCACCTCTGCACAGACACGAACTTCCTGATATCCTTCTTGAGCATACTCAGATATCGGGACATCTGAGCCTGCTCTGAAGTGAACTCAGGGCAAAACATCGCCCTCTCATTGAACATCCTGGTGATCTCCGTCACCGACTCCGAATCCTGCTTCAGCTCAAGGAACTCCTGAGCCAATCTCTCCCTCTCAACCCGCAGAACATTACGAGTGCTGAACATCTCCCGGAACTGATCCCATGAAACCGCAGCCCTCTGCGCATCTGAATATGACCCCGTGGTCAATCTCCACCAATCCTTCACCCCAAGCCTCAACAGGTTCAGAGCACACCTCACCCTCTGATCAGCAGCGCATGAACATGTGAAGAAAGACCCCTCCACATCTGACAACCACCTCATAGCAACAATCGGGTCCTGAACTCCATCAAAGGTAGGGGCTTCGTATTATCGAAGTCCCGATACTTGAAACCTCTACCAGCTCCTCCCCCTACTGCCGCTACAGCCGCTGTAGCCGCCGTGGTAGCCGTCACTGCGAGAGCCGCATAACGCTCATCAAAATACTCAATCATGGCGGTCTTGATCAACCCAAACAGTCCCGACAACTCGGCCCGGAACAACGCAGCAACCTTATGATGCAGGATCTCACGAATCCTAGCGTTCAACTCGCCTGTGCTCATCTGGCCAATAACCTCAGGCGGTACTGATCCACCCTAACCGCCCCCTCCAGCTCCAGATCCTGACCCGGATCCGTTCCCAGCATGCCTCGTAACCACCATACTGAAAAACATCGCAAGATCTCAGATACTTCCCACTATCCCGGGAACCAACCCCCAACCCAACCCTAGAGGTCATGGTTTCTTTGATACGCATATGGGTCCTGTGCTTTCAGTAGTATGGGCCCATACTACCTTCCACACCTACCCATATTTGTATCAAGTATTACCACAACACCCTAGCGAAAAACATACATAACAAGCACTCAACCCTCACTCCTAGAGGAACATTGGAAATCTCCCACAGAAGAAACCCTAGGCTAATAGGCATCATAAATCAGGCAACATTAACATGAAATCCTGAAGATCCCTAGCCTAATACTAGCATGCTGTTCTATCAAAGCTCAAAAACAATGATCATGTATGGTATTTTGGGGTTACTTACTGGCTCCGGCTGATCGTACCTCCGCGTCCTCCTTTACTCATTTTGAAAACCATTTTAAATTCTCTTTTGAAAAACTCTCCTTGATTTAAGACTAGATTCACACGAATGTTCCTCCAATTCACTCACACCAAGGCTCTGCTACCAACTTGTAACACTCTAAAAATTTCAACCAATTTAAACTCTTCAAAAACAACCTGGTTTCATTAAGTTATTACAAAAAGGTTTTCAATACAATTATTATCAGAGTCTTCCCAGAAACACATCAAAAACATAATCATGAGGAGCGGTACGATCATGCCTTTGCCTTGACACGGTCTCCTAAAGAACCTGAAAAACATTAAACCATAACTGTAAGCCCAAAAGCTTAGTGAGATACCCCCAAAATACCAACCACATACAAACATAACCATATCATATAACCGATACAGAACAGCCATGCACTTCGGGTCTACTGTGTGACTGGTCCGCCGCACCGGCCAACAGTCCACCTGGTCCACCCTCCGAGTCTAGCCATACACATCGAGTCTACAGTGTGATTGGTCCACCCACACCGGACCATCAATCCACCTGGTCCACCCTCCGAGTCTACAGTATGACTGGTCTGCCCGCTCTAGGCCGTTAGTCGGCCTGGTCCACTCTTCGAGCCTCGGCACGCTGGTCCGCCCTCTTGGGGATTGCAGCCTATCCGTGATGGGTTTTAGCCATAAGATCTTTCCTATGTGCGCATGCAAAACCCTAATGCTCGGATCTAGGTTTTCTAATTAAACATGCTTTGAATCCAAGACTTCTAATAGCTAATTAGGTTAAATAACAACATTGAAACAGATCTAGAACCATACCTTTGAATTCCTTTTGATCTTGTTGTCTTGGAGCTTCTAGAGTCACAATTGTCACTCCTCTAATGGCTTACAAACACCAAATAGCAAAGAGGATGATTTGGGAGAGAGGAGAGGGAAGGAATTCGGCCAGAGCTTCTCTACTTATGGTTAAGTTCCGAATTCCCTTAGCCTTGGGGTCTATTTATACTTGTAGACTCCTTAAGGGTTACAACCTAAACCCTATTGGATAATCTTCTCTTAAGGCTATCCAAATCCATTCCTAGATAACACCATGGACGATTTTAGCTATCCTTTAGCTTCTAGAATTCGTCCATTATATATCTATATGGATTTACAGTCTAAAGTTTAACTATCAAACAATTGACAGTTTATACCCTCTTATTAAATTAGCCTCTTTAAGTCACCAAATTAATTCTAATTAATTCTATGACTTATACTAACAATATTATTATTCTTTATAATAATATTTACTCTCTCTTAATAAATCATCCTATCAAGTTGCTATGGTGAAGGCAACCCAAAAGGACCATGCACAACCGGGTCAAATACTTGCCTAATATAGTTGCAGCCTTAGACACTAATCCTACAGTCTCCCACTTGGATAAGTCTAGTAACTATATGCACAAGTACAATTCGGTTTGCAATCGTAGCTCTCAAAGACACTGTCAAACTCTTATCTAATCAATCTTGTCCTTTAGATAAGGGATCGTACAGTCCTCTGTTAGATATCATGCTGACAATCCTATGGAATGGTTAGTCAAGCATTTAGGTTTCTCGATCTCTGATTTATTCGACATAGAACTTAATCGAACACATCAATTCAGTTCTGACCAGGCCCAACACATAAGTCAAATCAAATGATACAGCGGCCGAGATATCGCTTTTACCTTCTTAGATAAAAGTTACAGATAAACTTCGACTTATATGCATTTACTTATTCATTAACCAACTATACACAACAATGCGTTTTATAACACTGAGTTACTGATGCGTTTTCGCATTATCAATGTACAATTAATCAACAAATAACAAACCATATATCTAGGTTTTAAGACTATATGATATTATCGTCTTGCGATCACCCTTTTATATCTTATTCCATAAGGTGATTCCAGCAAGCACGGGTTTGTTCCAATGCTCAAAAATAGTTCATAAGCACTCATGAACGTTGTAGCCACCCTTTGCTATGTCTAACACCATTTAGACAATCTACACACCAATTCATGACAATCTTCATTCATATCTACTTCCAACATATGAACGATTGTGGACAATTTGAACAATTCGATTATTCCTAATAAACTCAATTATTCTGGAAGTCAAAACATGCAAAGTGAAACAATAGTTAAACAATTAACATAAGACAGTAACATTACTCATAAATAAAACTCCTTTATTTAATCATCAAATGTTAATTACATTTATCTATTACACGTTTCTAATACTATCTAATCTATGCTAATATCATCCTTCAGCCCAATGCTCCTAGCATGCTGCAAGTGTTTAACCATACTCAGTCCCTTCATAAGCGGATCTGCTGGGTTATCTTCTGATGATATCCTCTTCACTATGAGTTGTCCTTCTTCTACACGATGTCTGATGAAGTGATATTTTCTGTCGATATGTCATGATCTACCATGATCCCTCGGTTCCTTGGTCAAGGCAACCGCTCCTTCGTTATCACAGAAAATCTCCATGGGCTCCTTTTTGGCAGGTACAACTCCAAGATCACCGATGATGTTCTTTAGCCATATTGCCTCCTTCGACGCTTTGCTCGCTGCAATGTACTCTGATTCGCACGTTGAATCAGCTATTGTTTCCCGCTTGGAACTCTTCCATGTCACTGCTCCTCCATTTAGGGTAAAGACCCAGCCCGACTGCGAACGGTAGTTGTCCCTATCGGTCTGAAAACTGGCGTCACTATACCCTCGCACCTTTAAGTCATCACTCCCTCCGAGGACTAAGAACCATTCCTTCGTCCTCCGAAGGTACTTAAGGATATTCTTTACCGCAATCCAATGTCCTCTGCCAGGATTCCCTTGATATCTGCTAACCATGCTCAAAGCAAAGGCTACATCAGGGCGAGTACAAGTCATAGCGTACATGATTGAGCCAACTGCGGAAGCGTATGGTACTCGGCTCATTTCTGCTATCTCAGCTTCGGTACTCGGACTTTGAGTCTTACTCAACTTGGCATTACTTTGTATCGGTAATTCTCCCTTCTTTGAGTTCTCCATACTAAAACGTTTTAGTACCTTCTCTAAGTAAGTATTCTGACTAAGTACAATTAGTCTCTTACTTCTTTCTCTTACTATCCTTATTCCCAAAATGTAAGAAGCCTCTACGAGGTCCTTCATAGCGAAGCATTTCCCGAGCCAGGACTTAACCTCCTGTAGAGTCGGGATGTCATTTCCTATGAGTAATATGTCATCGACATATAGAACGAGAAAGCTTACTACACTCCCACTGGCTTTTACATATACACACGATTCGTCTTCGCTTCGTACAAATCCAAACTCTTTGACTTTCTCATCGAAGCAAAGATTCCATCTGTGCGACGCTTGCTTAAGTCCATAAATGGACTTCTCAAGCTTACACACTCTATTCGGATGCTTCGGATCCACAAACCCCTCTGGCTGAGCCATGTAAACATCCTCAGCCAACTTTCCATTAAGGAAAGCGGTCTTGACATCCATTTGCCAAATCTCATAATCATAAAATGCGGCAATATCTAGCATCACTCTAATAGATTTAATCTTCGCAACTGGTGAGAAGGTCTCATCATAGTCAACTCCGGGAGTTTGAGTAAAGCCCTTCGCAACCAATCGCGCTTTATATGTGTGTACTTTACCATCCACGTCGGTCTTCTTCTTGAAGATCCATTTACACCCAACGGTCTTACGTCCGGGCACATAATCAACCAAATTCCAAACTTGGTTATCATACATGGATTGGATCTCGCTATCCATCGCCTCTTTCCATTTTACAGACTCCGGGCCTGCCATGGCTTCCTTATAGCTATTAGGTTCATCAAGGTTTACTAGTGTACCATCACTAATATACGTGTCCCCTTCGGTACTAATATGAAAACCATAAAACTGGGGATGCACTCTAACTCTATCGGAACGTCTAAGAGGTAAGGACACGTCAATCGGTTCAACCGGAGTTTCCTCCTCGGGTTGAGCGCCAGCAGTAGAGGTTCCTTCATCTATCGACTCTTGAATCTCTTCAAGCTCGATTTGCCTCCCACTGTCTGCTTGGCCTATGAGTTCTCGCTCTCAGAGAACTCCTCTCCTCGCAACAAAGACGACATTGTCCTTCGGTCTATAGAAGAGATATCCAAAGGATGTCTGCGGGTAGCCAATGAAAATACATTGCTCACTTCGAGGTTCGAGTTTGTCGTGAGTATCTCGTCTTACGAAAGCCTCGCAACCCCAAACCTTGATATGTGCCAACGAGGGAGCTTTCCCTGTCCACATCTCGTGAGGTGTTTTGGCAACCTTCTTAGTAGGGACTCGGTTAAGGATATGGACGGCAGTCTCTAAGGCATACCCCCAAAAAGAGATAGGTAGTGAAGCACGACTCATCATAGAGCGAACCATATCCAATAAGGTTCGATTATGCCTTTCTGCCACACCATTCAACTACGGTGTCCTAGGAGGCGTCAATTGCGAAACTATTCCACACTCCTTGAGATAATCGTGGAATTCAAGACTTAGGTACTCTCCTCCTCGATCGGATCGAAGCATCTTGATTTTCCTGCCCAATTGATTCTCCACTTCATTCTTGAACTCTTTGAACTTTTCAAAGGTTTCTGACTTTTGCTTGATTAGATAGATATACCCATACCTACTATAATCATCGGTAAAAGTCATGTAGAAGCGGTTCCCATCCTTCGTGGTTGATCTAAACGGTCCACATACATCGGTATGTATTAAGTCCAATAGACCTTCACCCCTTTCACACGTACTCATGAAGGGTGACTTAGTCATCTTTCCAAGTAAACAAGATTCGCATGTGTCATCTTCCCTAAGGTCGAATGACTCCAACACTCCATCCTTTTGGAGTTGGGCTATGCGTTTCTTGTTGACATGTCCAAGACGACAATGCCACAAGGATGCTTTATCCATACTAGTGGAAGAATCTATATTCAAAACATCATTTCCTAAGTTATCAACAATCATAACAGTTTCATAAATTCCATTACATGGTATAGCTTCAAAGTAAAAGACACCATTTAGATAAGCCAAAATAGAACCATTCTCATTATTAAAAGAAAATCTAAAACCTTGTCTATATAAACCATGAAATGAAATGATGTTTCTAGCCATTTCTGGCGAATAGCAATAATTGTTCAAATCTAAACATAAATTATTCCTAAGCACTAAAGAATACACTCCAATCTTGGTCACAGGCGACGATCTTCTGTTCCCCATGATTAGACTGATTCTTCCTTGCTCCACATCCCTACTTCTTCTTAGTCCCTGCACATTAGAACAAATGTGGTAACCACAACCGGTATCAAGAACCCAAGAAATAGGATGATTAGAATCGTTAGATTTAATTGTGTATATACCTACGAAAGATGGATTGATCTTTCCTTCCTTGATGGCTTGCAGGTACTCTGGGCAGCTTCTCTTCCAATGTCCTATCTTGTGGCAGTGATGGCATTCTGCCTCCTTCGGGTTAGGGCAGGGCATAGCGGGATCAACTTTGGTCCCACCAAAAGAGGCACCATCTCGGGCTTTAACCTTGCGATAGTTCTTCGATGAAGCCTTCCTCTTCTTTCCCTTCCCTTGACCAATAGCCAAGACAGGAGCAACGGGTGGATTGGGAGTTGGTGCAACAGACTTGTCTTTGAAGTTGCTCTCAGCGACCCTCAAGAGACCTTGGAGTTTGCTTAGGGTGTCCTCTTCTTTGTTCATGTGGTAGGTCATCCTAAATTGATTGTACATCGGAGGCAAAGAGTGAAGCACCATGTAGATCGCCAAGTCTTCTCCAAAGTCAACATTTAACTTGCAAAGGCGGTCGACATATCTTAGCATCTTTTGCAGGTGCACGGTAAGAGATTCTCCATGACCCATCTTAGCGAAAATCATGTTGGCGAAAATCTCATAACGCTCTTGTCTTGCGTTCTGGTGGTATCTCTCCAATAAGTCTTGATACATTTCGTACGGGTACATGTCCTCGTAGGACTTTTGGAATTCGGAGTTCATGGTGGCTATCATGATGCAATGTACATTCGTTGCATCTCGCTCATGAGTTTCAAAAGCGGTAATTTCAGCCGGAGTAGCGATTTCGGGGTTGATTTTCTCGAGTTTCTCATCGAGGACATACTCCTTATCCTCATAGCGAGCAATGGTGCGAATGTATCTTATCCATTCGCTAAAGTTCGTTCCATCGAAGGTGACCTTTTGGCAAAGGCTCATCAACGTGAAAGAACTAGCAGCAGAGTTGTTAGCGTTCGACATCTACAAATAGAAAGGACAAAGGTAGATTAGAATAAGAATCCCAAATTATCACCCAATAAGAAAAATTAGGGCTAGGATCCAACAATAACATTTACATACTAGAAAAAGGATGTCGTAATTTAACATGCAAATAAATTGAAGGTAAGTGAATGACGATTCACTAATTCTCCATCACAAAACCTAACTATTAGTCCTAAGTGTATTGAAAATTCCTAGGTTCGGATGAGATTCATTGAAACTATTCAATGGCATGTTTAAATCTCGATATGCCCATCTTGTTTGTGACTGGGATACTGAGGATCACAAAGCGGGTGTGAATTACCATGCAAATTCACATGGTGCCTTCATTGTAACAATCACCTATTCGATGTTTCGGTAAACCACGCACGCTCCATCGAACTATGATAAACAATGAATCACCCTTTGCCACCTTTGCTTAGAACCAATTAGTGTGCCGGTAAACCACACACGCTCCACTAACTTCTTACCAAGGGTGCAAAGTGTAATTTCATGGGATTGCATCAATTCACCTTTCCTAAAGTAACTAAGATTGGGAAATTTTAAAAATGTGATAGTTACTTTGTATTACTTATTATACTTTTAATGAGGTTGCCCTATCCTACCTGTTCGGCTAACGACCCTCCACCGATCAAGCAAGCGGTGGGTGTGAGTGTACACCCATTAAGCGCCATTTTATAGGTCGCAACCTTATACCCACCTTATAGATTGGCTTCGTGAATGAGGCCTACTAACGGTAAGACTAGCATTTAGTTATACATATATATATATATATATATATATATATATATATATATATATATATATATATATATATATATATATTATTCTAGTAATATCATATTAGTATAGGGTTGTATTTTAAACCTTTTAAAATCTAGGGTTTGAAATTTAAGTTGTCTAAATTAAAATTTTTAATCACAAAATATAAATCTCAAAACTTGAGGACAAGTTTTAAACATTTAAAACATGGAGGATCAAATAACAAATAATTTCAATTAACAATTAATTTCCTAATTATCTATATTTGATTTATCCAAGATTTCTTTTAAGATAATTACCAAAATAATCAAAATAATTAATTAATTATCATATAAGGAGATTAAATATATTATTAGTTGATAATTACCTTTAATTAGATCAAGATTATAGTCATATATATCAAAAAATCGGATTAGGTTTGATCTAATATGATTAAGGAAAGTTTCCATAAGATAATTATGAAAAAATCCCGAATCTGGCCATTCCTGACGCTTGGACTCGCCGAGTGCACAAAGGGACTCGCCGAGTCAGGCCAACTCGCCGAGTCCACTTTGGAACTCGCCGAGTCCATGACTCAGAAACCAAAAATTCGAATTTTACAGGTTTGTTTCATACAATTAAGCAACAATTTAATGAAAACCAAGCAAGTCTCTGATACCACTGATGGGTTTTAGCCATAAGATCTTTCCTATGTGCGCATGCAAAACCCTAATGCTCGAATCTAGGCTTTCTAATTAAACATGCTTTGAATCCAAGACTTCTAATAGCTAATTAGGTTAAATAACAACATTGAAACAGATCTAGAACCCTACCTTTGAATTCCTTTTGATCTTGTTGTCTTGGAGCTTCTAGAGTCACAATTGTCACTCCTCTAATGGCTTACAAACACCAAATAGCAAAGAGGATGATTTGGGAGAGAGGAGAGGGAAGGAATTCGGCCAGAGCTTCTCTACTTATGGTTAAGTTCCGAATTCCCTTAGCCTTGGGGTCTATTTATACTTGTAGACTCCTTAAGGGTTACAACCTAAACCCTATTGGATAATCTTCTCTTAAGGCTATCCAAATACATTCCTAGATAACACCATGGACAATTTTAGCTATCCTTTAGCTTCTAGAGTTCGTCCATTATATATCTATATGGATTTACAGTCTAAAGTTTAACTATCAAACAATTGACAGTTTATACCCTCTTATTAAATTAGCCTCTTTAAGTCACCAAATTAATTCTAATTAATTCTATGACTTATACTAACAATATTATTATTCTTTATAATAATATTTACTCTCTCTTAATAAATCATCCTATCAAGTTGCTATGGTGAAGGCAACCCAAAAGGACCATGCACAACCGGGTCAAATACTTGCCTAATATAGTTGCAGCCTTAGACACTAATCCAACAATCCGGACCGCTCGCTGGGCCTTCGGGATAACCAGTCCAACAACCATGTGCACATAAACATTCAATCATATAACAATTCACATTCAATCAAGCCGATCTAGCAGATCACATAACATAACATCATCCTAACCAGGATACCGACCTAACCAATCACTAGCATAGCATCATCCTATATAACAGGTCTACCGACCTTAACCAGGTCTCTAACATATACCATCCTAACTACTAGGATACAAACATATCAAAGCAATAACATAGCAACGATACCCGGATCACAATCCGATAAAGGGCCGACCTTGGTGCCTTAGACCCTGTTGATATAGTGAGGATAACTCACCTCGCAACTGTCGACTAAAAAGATAAGACCAAGATGCTCTGACCACTGACACGATCTCCACCACTAGCCGACACCAACACTGAACTCAAACAAAAGCCAACAATTACCAAAATGCCCCTGGAAGTCAACTGGTCAACCCTTGGTCAAAGTTAAAGTCAACCTCCTGACTGAATCTACTCGCCGAGTCAACCCGATGACTCGCCGAGTCCCCATGCTCAGAACTTCCCTAATCCACGACTCAACTCGCCGAGTCACCCCGAGACTCGCCAATTCCCACAACTCTGAGTCCCCTCGCGCTCAACTCACCGAGTCCTCCCTTGACTAACTGATTCATGGCTCAACCAGAAGAAAGTTAGGACTTCACGACCAGACACGCCGAGTCCAAGAACAGACTCGCCGCATCTAAGGCTATCTTCATCCTACTCTCCGAGTTGTTCTTCCAACTCGCCGAGTTCCTGTCCATCTTCAAGAAACTCACCAAGTACACCTTTGTGACTCGCCGAGTGCCTCTAGATCTTAACCCATACAGAGGCTTTCCAAGCCATGTAGGGTCTCAAATCCATAGATCTACTCTTATACAAGCCATCCATCACATAAAGTGGCAAACTTTACGTGAATCCAAGTAGATAAAGGCATTTTACACTCTAGGGTTTGGGTTTGGGACAAAAGGGCTTCATCAACCATTCTTAGGCAGCACCCTTACAACAAATAGGATCATTACAAGCTTGGTATGAAGTTTCAACTTCAGATCTAGCTTCTAAACTTGCAATTGAGTCCACTCAAGCCATATTCCCCAAAAATAGCAACTAAGAACAAATCAAGAAGAAGGAAACTCAAGGTAACAGATTGTTACCTCAGAAATGATCCAAAGGAAGAGTAGATTCCGGATCTACAATAATATCCAGATGCTAGCCTCTTAATCTTCAACCTTCCTCTTCTTAAGTTCTCTTCCCAAGCTCTAATTCTTCATCAATGGAGGATATACACGATTCTAGGGTTTTCTAGACTTCAAGGGAGGGTAAAGAGGCTGGGGAGAGGGTATAATGTCCTTTATATAGGGCTCATCCTCCGAAATTAGGGTTTTCTCCACCCAGAACCTACTCGCCGATTCCAACCTCCGACTCGCCGAGTTGGTCACTTAACACGCGACTAGAGTCACGACCCTGCTCGCCGATTCCACCCATGGACTAGCCAAGCTGCCCTTCCATATTTACACTTTGAACCCAGAAATTGCACTCCTGAACTCGGGATGTTACATGTCACATTGGAAAGGTGTCATCCAATTTCGAAAGCGGGGCAAGTTGGGCCCCATGTATATTGGTCCCTTTAGGTTTATCGCCCGGGTGGGCAAGGTTGGATACCGACTGAATTTGCCCGATGAGGTCAGTCAGATCCACAACGTTTTCCATGTCTCTTAGTTAAGGAAGTGTTTGGCCAACAACTCCATGATGGTTCCCTTAGATGACATTCAGATTGATGAACGTCTGAACTACGTAGAGAGACCGATTGTAATTGTTGACAGGAAGACGAAGACCTTTCACAACAAAGCGACAAATTTACTGAAGGTGCAATGACTGCTTCGGAAGGGTTCCAAATGGACTTGGGAACCTGAGGTCGAGATGAGGGTGCATTACCTGAAGCTGTTCTAGGTATAGGAATTCAAGGACAAATTATGATTCAATTTGGGGAGAGTTGTAACATTCAGATCATTGAGGTACTAAATTTTGAGGTTTTTACCTTTTAGAAGTGGTTTAGTATGTGATCTATACCTAGTTACATCATGAGTCAGTGTTGACCCGTTGACTCATATTTCTTGAGTCTCTCGATGTGATCCATTATTGGTCACGAAGTCAGAACTGTCAGATGGACATAACCCTAATTTTTTTCCGGGTATTTAAAGGAATGAGGGGGTTAGACTTGCTCATCCTCAGCCTCCCTCACCCTCTAACTTCCAGAAAACCCTCATCACAACCTTCTTTGAGATCCTTATCCATTTTGGTGCATTTGTTAGCTTGAAGAAGAAGAGAAGAAGGGAGAAGAAGTGCTTTAGTGGTGGAGTTGCAAAGAAGCATCATTATCATCATCTATTCTTCCTGTTGGAACTTTTTATGGCAAAAGGCTCAAACTTTATTTTATTATATGGCTAGATCTAAGTTTTTGTTGGAATAGTGTCTAAGGCTGCAACTATAATTGGCAAGTATTTGACCCGGTTGTGCATGGTCCTTTTGGTTGCCTTCACCATAGCAACTTGATGGGATGATTTATTAAGAGAGTAAATATTATGAAGAATAATATATATTTATTTGATTAATATAAGTCATAGAATTAATTGGAATTAATTTGGTGACTTAAAGAGATTAATTAAATAAAGGGGTATAAACTGTCAATTGTTTGATAGTTAAACTTTAGACTGTAAATCCATATAGATATGGATTGGACGAATTCTAGGAGCTAAAGGATAGCTCAAAATCGTCCATGATGTTATCTAAGGAATGGATTTGGATAGCCTTAAGAGAAGATTATCCAATAGGGTTTAAACTGTAACCCTTAAGGAGTCTACAAGTATAAATAGACCCTATGGCTGAGGGAATTCGAAACTTCACCTAAAGTAGAGAACCTCTGGTCGAATTCCATCCCCTCTCCTTTCTCATAAATCATCTTCCTTGCTATTGGTGTTTGTAAGCCATTAGAGGAGTGACATTTGACTCTAGAAGCTCCAAGACAACAAGGTCAACAAGGAACTCAAAGGTATGGTTCTAGATCTGTTTCAATGTTGTTATTTAGCCTAAATAGTTATTAGAAGTCTTGGATTAATAGCATGTTTAATTAGAAAGCCTAGATCCGAGCATTAGGGTTTTGCAAGCGCACATAGGAAAGTTCTTATGGCTAAAACCCATCAGTGGTATCAGAGCCTAGCTTGGTTTTCTTTAAATTGTTGCTTGATTAACTAAAACAAACCTGCAAAATTCAATTTTTTTGGTTTCTGAGTCATGGACTCGGCGAGTTCCAAAGTGGACTCGGCGAGTAGGCCTGACTCGGCGAGTCCCTTTGTGCACTCGGCGAGTCCAGGCGTCAGGAATGGCCAGATTCGGGATTTTTTCATAATTATCTTATGGAAACTTTCCTTAAACTAATTAGATCAACCCTAATCCGATTTTTTGATATATATGACTATAATCTTGATCTAATTAAAGATACTTATCATCTAATAAAATATTTAATTTCCTTATATGATAATTAATTAATTATTTTGATTATTTTGGTAATTATCTTAAAAGAAATCTTGAATAAATCAAATATAGATAATCAGGATATTAATTGTTAATTGGAATTATTTGTTATTTGATCGTCCATGTTTTAAATGTTTAAAACTTGTCCTCAAGTTTTGAAATTTATATTTGTGATTAAAAGTTTTAATTTAGACAACTTAAATTTCAAACCCTAGATTTTAAAAAGTTTAAAATACAACCCTATACTAATATAATATTACTAGAATCATATATATATATATATATATATATATATATATATATATATATATATATATATGTATGTAGAACTAAAATGCTAGTCATACCGTTAGTAGGCCTCATTCACGAAGCCAATCTATAAGGTGGGTATAAGGTTGCGACCTATAAAATGGCGCTTAATGGGTGTACACTCACACACACCGCTTGCTTGATTGGTGGAGGGTCGTTAGCCGAACGGGTAGGATAGGGAAACCTCATCCTCTCATTAAAAGTATAATAAGTAATACAAAGTAACTATCACATTTTTAAAATTTCCCAATCTTAGTTACTTTAGGAAAGGTGAATTGATGCAATCCCATGAAATTACACTTTGCACCCTTGCTAAGAAGTTAGTGGAGCGTGTGTGGTTTACCGGCACACTAATTGGTTCTAAGCATAGGTGGCAAAGGGTGATTCATTGTTTATCATAGTTCGATGGAGCATGTGTGGTTTACCGGCACATCGAATAGGTGATCGTTATAATGAAGGCACCATGTGAATTTGCATGGTAATTCACACCCGCTTTGTGATCCTCGGTATCCCAGTCACAAACAAGAGGGGCATATCAAGATTTAAACATGCCATTGAATAGTTTCAATGAATCTCATCCGAACCTAGGAATTCTCAATACACTTAGGACTAATAGTTTAAGTTTTTGAGATGGAGAATTAGTGAATCGTCATTCACTTACCTTCAATCTATTTACATGTTAGATTACGGCATCCCTTTTCTAGTATGTAAATGTTATTGTTGGATCCTAGCCCTAATTTTCTTATTAGGTGATAATTAGGGATTCTTAATCTAATCTATCTTTGTCCTTTCTATTTGTAGATGTCGAACGCTAACAACGCTGCTGCAAGTTCTTTCACGTTGATGAGCCTTTGCCAAAAGGTCACCTTCGATGAAATGAACTTTAGCAAATGGATAAGATACATTCGCACCATTGCTCGCTCTGAGGATAAGGAGTATGTCCTCGATGAGAAGCTCGAGAAAATCAACCCCGAAATCGCTACTCCCGCCAAAAATCACCGCTTTCGAAACTCACAAGCGTGATGCAACGAAAGTGCATTGCATCATGATCGCGACAATGAACTCCGAATTCCAAAAGTCCTACGAGGACATGTACCCGTACGAGATGCACCAAGACTTATTGGAGAGATACCACCAAAACGCGAGACAAGAGTGTTATGAGATTTTCACTAACATGATTTCCGCTAAGATGGGTCATGGAGAATCTCTTACCGTGCACCTGCAAAAGATGCAAAGGTATGTCGATCGCCTTCGCAAGTTAAAAGTTGACTTTGGAGAAGACTTGGCGATCGACATGGTGCTTCACTCATTGCCTCCGATGTACAACCAATTTAGGATGACCTACCACATGAACAAAGAGGAGGTCACCCTAAGAAAACTCCAAGGTCTCTTGACGGTTGCTGAGAGCAACTTCAAAGACAAGTCTGTTGCACCAACTCCCAATCCGCTTGCTGCTCCTATCTTGGCTATTGGTCAAGGAAAGGGAAAGAAGAGGAAGGCCTCATCCAAGAACCATCGCAAGGTTAAAGCCCGAGATGGTGCCTCTTCTAGTGGGACCAAAGTTGATCCCGCTAAGCCCTGCCCTAACCCGAAGGAGGCAGAGTGCCACCACTGCCATAAGATAGGACATTGGAAGAGAAGCTGCCCAGATTACCTGCAAGCAATCAAAGAAGGAAAGATCAAGCCATCTTTCGCAGGTATATACACAATCAAATCTAACGATTCTAATCATGCTATTTCTTGGGTTCTTGATACCGGTTGTGGTTATCACATTTGTTCTGATGTGCAGGGACTAAGAAGAAGTAGGGATGTGGAGCAAGGAAGGATCAATCTAATCATGGGGAACAGAAGATCATCGCCTGTGACCAAGATTGGAGTGTATTCTTTAGTGCTTAGGAATAATTTAGTTTTAGATTTGAACAATTGTTTCTATTCGCCAGAAATGGCTAGAAACATCATTTCATTTCATGGTTTATGTAGACAAGGATTTAGATTTTCTTTTAATAATGAGAATGGTTCTATTTTGGCTTATCTAAATGGTGTCTTTTACTTTGAAGCTATACCATGTAATGGAATTTATGAAACTGTTATGATTGTTGATAACTTAGGAAATGATGTTTTGAATATTGATTCTTCCACTAGTATGGATAAAGCATCCTTGTGGCATTGTCGTCTTGGACATGTCAACAAGAAACGCATAGCCCAACTCCAAAAGGATGGAGTGTTGGAGTCATTCGACCTTAGGGAAGATGGCACATGCGAGTCTTGTTTACTTGGAAAGATGACTAAGTTACCCTTCATGAGTACGTGTGAAAGGGGTGAAGGTCTATTGGACTTAATACATACCGATGTATGTGGACCGTTTAGATCAACCACGAAGGATGGGAACCGCTTCTACGTGAATTTTACCGATGATTATAGTAGGTATGGGTATATCTATCTAATCAAGCAAAAGTCAGAAACCTTTGAAAAGTTCAAAGAGTTCAAGAATGAAGTGGAGAATCAATTGGGCAGGAAAATCAAGATGCTTCGATCCGATCGAGGAGGAGAGTACCTAAGTCTTGACTTCCACGATTATCTCAAGGAGTGTGGAATAGTTTTGCAATTGACGCCTCCTAGGACAACGTAGTTGAATGGTGTGGCAGAAAGGCATAATCGAACCTTATTGGATATGGTTCGCTCTATGATGAGTCGTGCTTCACTACCTATCTCTTTTTGGGGGTATGCCTTAGAGACTGCCGTCCATATCCTTAACCGAGTCCCTACTAAGAAGGTTGCCAAAACACCTCACGAGATGTGGACAGGGAAAGCTCCCTCGTTGGCACATATCAAGGTTTGGGGTTGCGAGGCTTTCGTAAGACGAGATACTCACGACAAACTCGAACCTCGAAGTGAGCGATGTATTTTCATCGGCTACCCGCAGACATCCTTTGGATATCTCTTCTATAAACCGAAGGACAACGTTGTCTTCGTTGCGAGGAGAGGAGTTTTCCGAGAGCGAGAACTCATAGGCCAAGGAGACAGTGGGAGGCAAATCGAACTTGAAGAGATTCAAGAGTCGATAGATGAAGGAACCTCTACCGCTGGCACTCAACCCGAGGAGGAAACTCCGGTTGAACCGATTGACGCGTCCTTACCTCTTAGACGTTCCGATAGAGTTAAAGTTCATCCCCAGTTTTATGGTTTTCATATTACTACCGAAGGGGACACGTATATTAGTGATGGTACACTAGTAAATCTTGATGAACCTAATAGCTATAAGGAAGCCATGGCAGGCCCGGAGTCTGTGAAATGGAAAGAGGCAATGGATAGCGAGATACAATCCATGTATGATAACCAAGTTTGGAATTTGGTTGATCATGTGCCCGGACGTAAGACCGTTGGGTGCAAATGGATCTTCAAGAAGAAGACCGACGTGGATGGTAAAGTACACACATATAAAGCGCGATTGGTTGCGAAGGGCTTTACTCAAACTCCCGAAGTTGACTATGATGAGACCTTCTCACCAGTTGCGAAGATTAAATCTATTAGAGTAATGCTAGCTATTGCCGCATTTTATGATTATGAGATTTGGCAAATGGATGTCAAGACCGCTTTCCTTAACGGAAAGTTGGCTGAGGATGTTTACATGGCTCAGCCAGAGGGGTTTGTGGATCCGAAGCATTCGAATAGAGTGTGTAAGCTTGAGAAGTCCATTTATGGACTTAAGCAAGCGTCTCGCAGATGGAATCTTTGCTTCGATGAGAAAGTCAAAGAGTTTGGATTTGTACGAAGCGAAGATGAATCTTGTGTATATGTCAAAGCCAGTGGGAGTATAGTAAGCTTCCTCGTTCTATATGTCGATGACATATTACTCATAGGAAACGACATCCCGACTCTACAGGAGGTTAAGTCCTGGCTCGGGAAGTGCTTCGCTATGAAGGACCTCGGAGAGGCTTCTTACATTTTGGGAATAAGGATAGTAAGAGAGAGAAGTAAGAGACTAATAGGACTTAGTCAGAATACTTACTTAGAGAAGGTACTAAAACGATTTAGTATGGAAAATTCAAAGAAGGGAGAACTACCGATACAAAGTAATGCCAAGTTGAGTAAGACTCAAAGTCCGAGTACTGAAGCTGAAATAGCAGAAATGAGCCGAGTACCATACGCTTCCGCAGTTGGCTCAATCATGTACGCTATGACTTGTACTCGCCCTGATGTAGCCTTTGCTTTGAGCATGGTTAGCAAATATCAAGGGAACCCTGGCAAAGCACATTTGATTGCGGTGAAGAACATCCTTAAGTACCTTCGGAGGACGAAGGAATGGTTCTTAGTCCTCGGAGGGAGTGATGACTTGAAGGTGCGAGGGTATAGTGACGCTAGTTTTCAGACCGACAGGGACAACTACCGTTCGCAGTCGGGCTGGGTCTTTACCCTAAATGGAGGAACAGTGACATGGAAGCGTTCCAAGCAGGAGACTGTAGCTGATTCAACGTGCGAATCAGAGTACATTGCAGCGAGCGAAGCGTCGAAGGAGGCAATATGGCTGAAGAACTTCATCGGTGATCTTGGAGTTGTACCTGCCATAAAGGAGCCCATGGAGATTTTCTGCGATAATGAAGGTGCAGTTGCCTTGACCAAGGAACCGAGGGATCATGGTAGATCAAGACATATCGACAGAAAATATCACTTCATTAGACATCGTGTAGAAGAAGGACAACTCATAGTTAAGAGATATCATCAGAAGATAACCCAGCAGATCCGTTTACGAAGGGACTGAGTAGGGTTAAGCACTTGCAGCATGCTAGGAGTATTGGGCTGAAGGATGATATTAGCATAGATTAGATAGTATTAGAAACGTGTAATGGATAAATGTAATTAACATTTGATGATTAAATAAAGGAGTTTTATTTATGAGTAATGTTACTATCTTATGTTAATCGTTTAACTATTGTTTCACTTTGCATGTTTTGACTTCCAGAATAATCGAGTTTATTAGGAATAATAGAATTGTTCAAATTGTCCACAATCGTTCATATGTTGGAAGTAGATATGAATGAAGATTGTCATGAACTGGTGTGTAGATTGTCTAAATGGTTTTAGACATAGCAAATGGTTGCTGCAACGTTCATGAGTGCTTATGAACTAGTTTTGAGCATTGGAACAAACCCGCGCTTGCTGGAATCACTTTATGGAATACGATATAAAAGGTGATCGCAAAATGATAATATCATATAGCCTTAAAACCTAGATATATGGTTTGTTATCTATTAATTGATTGTACATTGATAATGAGAAAACGCATCAGTAACTTGGTGTTATAAAACGCATTGTTGTGTATAGTTGGTTAATGAATAAGTAAATGCATATAAGTCGAAGTTTATCTGTAACTTTTATTAAAGAAGGTAAAAGCGATATCTCGGCCGCTCGATGATTTAATTTGACTTATGTGCCGGGCCTGGTCAGAACTGAATTGATGTGTTCGATTAAGTTCTATGTCAAATAAATCGGAGATCGAGAAACCTAAATGTTTGACTAACCATTCCATGGGATTGTCAGCATGATATCTAACAGAGGACTGTACGATCCCTTATCTAAAGGACAAGATTGATTAGATCAGAGTTTGACAGTGTCTTTGAGAGCTACGATTGCAAACCGAATTGTACTTGTGCATATAGTTACTAGACTTATCCAAGTGGGAGACTGTTGGAATAGTGTCTAAGGCTGCAACTACAATAGGCAAGTATTTGACCCGGTTGTGCATGGTCCTTTTGGGTTGCCTTCACCATAGCAACTTGATGGGATGATTTATTAAGAGAGAGTAAATATTATGAAGAATAATATATATTTATTTGATTAATATAAGTCATAGAATTAATTGGAATTAATTTGGTGACTTAAAGAGATTAATTAAATAAAGGGGTATAAACTGTCAATTGTTTGATAGTTAAACTTTAGACTGTAAATCCATATAGATATGGATTGGACGAATTCTAGGAGCTAAAGGATAGCTCAAAATCGTCCATGATGTTATCTAAGGAATGGATTTGGATAGCCTTAAGAGAAGATTATCCAATAGGGTTTAAACTGTAACCCTTAAGGAGTCTACAAGTATAAATAGACCCTATGGCTGAGGGAATTCGACACTTCACCTAAAGTAGAGAACCTCTGGTTGAATTCCATCCCCTCTCCTCTCTCATAAATCATCTTCCTTGCTATTGGTGTTTGTAAGCCATTAGAGGAGTAACATTTGTGACTCTAGAAGCTCCAAGACAACAAGGTCAACAAGGAACTCAAAGGTATGGTTCTAGATCTGTTTCAATGTTGTTATTTAGCCTAAATAGTTATTAGAAGTCTTGGATTAATAGCATGTTTAATTAGAAAGCCTAGATCGAGCATTAGGGTTTTGCATGCGCACATAGGAAAATTCTTATGGCTAAAACCCATCAGTTTTTGTAACATTCCTTCATGGTTAAGCAAGCTTGAGTGAAGAAGATCCATAAAATTAGCAAATTTATGGATTGTAAGGGTCCTTTGAGCATTATAATATCCAAATCTCGAAGTTGGTGAAGTATTGGAGTAATGCAGGGAAGCTTGGTTCCATATTTCTACTTTTGACCTAGAATGGATTAAGGACATCCATGGTGCATGTGTGTCCATAAAGTAAACATTTATATGGACCTTTAGGGTCTCCTTAAGCTTCTAAAGAGTTTTGTTTGAAGGATTAATTGATTAAGAACTTACAACCTTGGTTTTTGGCTTCAGTCTGTAGTCACGACGTGAGACATAAGGTTTCATGACGTCACCATGAAAAGGCCGATATATTCCTAAGTTTTTTGGACTTACGACGTGATGGATTGATGCTCACGTCGTGAGGTCATTCCAGTGAGATACCCATGATTGAGTTGGCCGAGTCGGGAGCGAGTTACTGGAATTGGACCGAGTGAACTCTCACAATGTGACCAATAGTTGGTCACGACGTGAGACTCAATATTAGGGTTATTAAGCTTTGACTTTGACTGCCAACTCTTGACTTGATTTGAATTTTGGTCAAACTACTAGTTTTGGAAATATAACTAAGGGTTACCTTGTGTGGTTGTATATGTGGTGTATAACATCTGTGTTCTTGGCAATTAGAGCTGTAGCATTTGATCGTCGTCTATTAGGTGAGTCTTCTCACTATATTTGTAGGTCGAAGGCACCAATGTTAGCCCATTGGATTTTGTAGTATGCTAGTTGTCTTTGTGATACTTATATGGAAGACCCGGGTGTAGCCCGGGGTATTTGCATGAAAAAACCATGGGGGTAGGCCATGACACATGGTTGTA
Source organism: Lactuca sativa (assembly GCF_002870075.4). NCBI lineage: Eukaryota > Viridiplantae > Streptophyta > Magnoliopsida > Asterales > Asteraceae > Lactuca > Lactuca sativa. The sequence goes on from NC_056629.2 coordinate 74,781,448, forward strand.
AGACCCTGAGGGTAGCCCATTGCATTCCAGGGAAAAGATCATGGGGGTAGCCCATGGAATTTATATGTAAGGTATGTGGTATTTTGGGGAACTCATTAAGCTTTGCACTTACGATTTTATGTTTATAGTTTTAGGTATTTCCGGTACGAAAGGAAAGGGCTCGGCGTGATCGCACAACATCCCCCTCATGATTTCGCATTTATGACTGTTTTTACTCTAATGATTTTGATATATTGTATCATGGTTGATTTTGAGACATCTAATGTATAAAATTAATGATTTTTAAAATGAATTTTTTATTACTAATTTTGGGATGTTACATGACTATGGTGTCATTTTATGGTATCCTGGGGTGTTACTTAAGAGGAATGGGTGGTTTTTTTATTTTTTTATTTTATTTATTTATTTATTTATTTTTTAATTTTTAAATATAAACTTAGAGAAATTTAAAAAGAATTATTTAAGGGCATATTTATCATTTCAGTTTGGGTTAGAACCAAACCACTAAAGACTAGCAATTATAGGAACCAAAACCACACACAGTATTTAAAATTAGACCATTAATACACCACCAAATGTTTTTGGACAAAACCATATATTTTTGACAACCACACAAATAATGTTTGGAAGGAAGATGCAAGTGTAGAACTTGAAAGTTATACTCCATCCTGTTTTAAGTATTTATTATATAAATATTAATGTCGTCAGTATACAAGATATTACTTGTAAATGTAGGAAAAATCAATGTTGTGGTATAGTACATAGTCACATGATAACGTTAACAACAACACTAGAATGTAATTACACACTATCACCATTTGTTCATTTTCTTTTCACTTCAGTAGTTTATCAAGCTGCATACATATAGATAGTGTATCCCTTTCCAGCTCCCCGTTGAATGAGAAATGGCCGATCATTTGATGGTTGTTGAACAATCGCTGATAGACTACCACCCGTGAACAAACCATTGCTTTTCCCCTTATGTTTATGTAATCGAATTATTATTTTTATTTCAAAATGTTGAAGTTTTCATGCTATTTACTTTTTATGTAATCGAGTGTTATGCTTATGTTATTAAATTTTGTGTTTAGTTAATTGCAAGTAATCGTATTTCAAACATCGTACTTTTTATAGACAACGTACTTTTTATTTGAATAAAACATGATAGAACATAAATAAATATTCAAACTAAGTACTTTCGTTTGTATAAAACAAAATACAACACATATTAAAAACTATATATTTTCATTTATATAAAACAAAATACAACATACCATAGATTCAATGAAAACAAAATACAACATACGATAGACCCTAATAGATTCATTTTGACATATATTCGACGGAAAGATTATACCAATCAAGTTAAAATATGTCATCAGTCTTTTTATCGGTGCATATTTAACCATAAACCCTAATGTCACCCGTATGTTTATTGGTAGAATCACTTGGTCTAAGATACAATAGAATTGCAAATTTGAAGTGCCGAAAATAATAATTAAAAATTTTTTTTTTGGAACTTTACTTTTAGTTGGTATTTTAAAATTATTTTTTAAATTTGTTCTTAAGGACTTACAAAATTAGCATACTCTCAAATGAACCTCAATATATATATATATATATATATATATATATATATATATATATATATATATATATATATATATATATATATATATATAAGAAAATGATCAAATGAGAACACTTAAAAGGTTGAGAACGCGAGAACAGCTCTGGACCAATCAAAATATAAAGGCATATTAGTAACTGTATATATGTTAATTAAAATAAAATTCAATCAATCTCCCTTAAATTTAGGACCGGTTACCAAAAAAAAATTTCAACTTTTTTTTTCTTATTAATGGAATATAAAAAAGATTTTCACTCAAAATTATTTTAAATCTAAAAAAAAATCATTCATTTCTCCTATTTCACCTTTTTGTTTTTCAAAAAAATGAATAGAAATCCAATCCCAAATCAATACACTTATATTCACAAACGAAATGTTTCTTCAAAAAACCTAATACTACTCCAATCACAAATGAATACACATCAATTTACAAATAATTCAATGACTTTTTCATCAATTGAAAATAAAAATAGTGTAAAAATTATCATTTCTTCATAAAATGAATATCTCTAATCATAAAAGAATACACTCATTCATATGAATACACCAATATTCATAAATAAATACAACCATTCACAGATAAATACAATGTTATTCACAAATGAATACACTTTTATTCATAAATAACAAATAAGTCTTTCTTTAATTGAATTTACTGTTATTCATAAATAAATACAACCATTCACACATGAATTCACTACTATTCACAAATGAATACACTGTCATTCGTACACTTCGATATCCATCCCCGCTTCTCAAGACATTTATTTGATAATTTGCAAAAGCATCAAATTTGACCAAAGTTGAGAACTATCCAAATTCATGTAAATCTGGACACTTTATAAGAACACTAACTTTGACCATTTGCATTTGACTTTCAATTCAGTGCTTCGATGTTTGTTGGAGCAACTACAATCATTCGATAAGCAACTAAATTCTTCTTCCATAACACCCCAACTTTCAATTCCAAGAAACTTTCAAATCAAAATCCATATCAAGAAAAACTTTCATGTTCTTCAAACTAATTTTTTTTCATCATTTAAATAAACAAAATCGCCAAATTGATTCATCAACAGCAGATCAATCTTCTTCAAATCAACTTACTGATCAAATCAATAATACTCTTTGAGTCGTCTTTAATCCCAAACACATAAAATTGAATGGATATAATCAGACGATTGAGTTAATTTCAACTTAACGATGAAAGGAATCGAACATATATCGTCAATTAAAGAGAGAACGAGAACAAAGATCATTTTTCGAAAAAAAATCATGAGTCGAGAATGAATGAAAACCTGATTTTTAGTTTCGACAGGAATTAGATGAACCAAATACTTGATCAAAATCCAATTATTATCCAAAAACGCATCTGTTTCATTGGAGATCGAGTTACAGGAGGGGCTAGCACATCTTTGGCAAAGCTTGCATTGGGGGGCTAGCACATCAGAAAGAGGCGGCGGCGTTGCAGATTAGTGAGAGGTAGATGGATTGTTGAAGATCGAAGACAGAGAAGAAATGGGGTGCTGTATCGATGAGTAGAGAAAAAAAAAGCGACTCCATTATCGGCCGTTATCTTCACAGTAGCTTGCAAGTCCGATTAGGGCTAGAAAAATCGTTTGAGAGTGGAATGAATAGGAAGACGGAAAAATTTAATGGAAATAAAAGTGGGAATGAGAAATTATAGGATTGACCTAGAGTTTCAATTACTGTTATATCCTTATGCCATTTAAAAAGTTACACTTTACTACCAATAGTTTTAGAATTAACATAATTATCCGTTTGATAATAAACTTATATTTGAATATTTAGATGGGTCAGATGTGTTCTCATGTTCTCAACTTTTTTGATGTTTTCAATTGATCCTACTCCTCTATATATATATATATATATATATATATATATATATATATATATATATATATATATATATATATATATATATATATATATATATATATATATATATATATGAACATTTATGAAATACGAATAACTTCTAAGGAATGAAATTTTGAAATGCTAAATTTCTGATACATCCGACTAAAAATCATTTTTTTTGTTAACCCAACGAAATATAACTAGCAAGGAAACATATCAATTGTTACTTTTGAGTAGAAATGTTAAAAATTAGCATCTCATAGTCCGAAACCTGGAAAAACTTTCTGAAATTCGATAACAATACAAAAATTTAAACACTTACCAAATTGAAGTGGTGAAATACATTCCGATATAAGGGCATGAACATTTGGTATTTTGTTGTAGAGAGAAAAGTTTTTCAACAGTTTGTTTGCAAATGAAAAATAAATACACTTTATATATGTCTGAAAATAATGGTCATTTTTGGCAAACGCTTTGGGCCAATTACTATAATTTTTCATAATCATATTCTCCTTTTCGTGATTACACCATAAATCCATATAAAATTTTAACGGTATTTGTGATTCGTTGTAAATGTTGCGATGTCAGATTTCTTTGTTGACATTCACATTGATGATAAAATCAATATCGGATACCATATTTTTAAAGGATGCTACTATACGTATCACTGATATAAATTGTAAAATCATAAGATAATCCTATTTCATTCAAAGGGATACATAAAACAATTTTGTACTCACACAAAACAATTTTTGGGGTAAGTGTAAAATTGCCCATTTATGAATGGTAGTGTATTGGAGTTAGGAGTAGGGTTTGTGGACAATAATTTAAAGATGCACACGTGCATAGTACAACAACTTTCATGGGCATAATTGTTTTGATATGAGTTCCTATATGTTGTCACTGTCTATGAGTTGGACCTATATTCATTTAAGCCTCTACCCATACTCTATGAGTTGGACCTATATTTTCTTAAAATTATCCGACTTGGTTAGAATATACAGTTACGACTTTCTTATAGTTGTTTACTAGTCACGAGTTTTATTTCGTTTTTGAGTATGCATCCTAAGTTTTGATCAGAAATTTGACAACAAAAATTACTTTTACTCGTACATGGGTTCCTGAGCTAATGATGGCCTTTATGGTCTTCCAGATATTCACATGTCGAACAAGATTGTCTAGTGTAAGAATTTTTGTTAGGGCAGTGTACCCTGAACGAAAAACCTATCTCTGTCTTTTCCCCAAGTTTCAACCAGTAAAATTTATTGTTTTCATTGATACAAGGAATATTTATGTAATGGTGATTACATTTTTAACAACAAATGGTTGAATATTCTACTTTTTTAACAACAATGGTGTTTACATTTTTAACAACAAATGGTTGAATATTTTACATCTTTAAGACTTTAATAACAAATTGGTAAGTAATGGCAAATTCCGCTTGACAATGATTGACATAATTTGATCGAGCAGGCTCTAGAAGGAAGAAAATTTTCATAGATGCTATGACGAAATACAGTAGGCTTTGACTAGGGTTGGTCCCTTAATTATAATGACCTTGTGCCAAAAATAAAAATTAGCACCTTTAATATATTTTTTTTTTATATATAAACAAAATTCATTAATACTTCCAGATTCCTACCAAATAGATTGTCACTAATTATATTACTGAGTAGTACTAAAAATAGAAAAGCTTTTCATTTACAAATAATCAAACGACTGGTTAGCGACAGATTTCCAACAAAAATGATCTAATACGTAAAAAGATATTTTGGGCGTTTGATGACACGGGTCATATGTGGTCGCACTTCACTTCTTGTACTACTTTAGTGTCAGCCTCCTCTTTGATGTATATCATACATTCAAAGGTCGTGGGGATGACATGGCATGGGCATTGGAAAATGAACACCGCCTCTCAGGAGCATGGAAGGGCTCAACATGGTGTGTGAAAAGCTACAACTCTTATTCATTTCTAGATGATCAAATAGGTAAGTGGCGATGTGGAATGATGAATATTTTCTAGGTGTGTTGAGGTAACAATATTTTTGATGTGGTGGGGGGAGTTGTGACTTGTGACACCTTAGAACGTTGTTTTTTATTTTATGATTAATTTCTTTAGTTAAATTTCAGGTAGAGTAGGAACCATTAAAGTGGCCGGTGTAAGTGGCTCTCTGTCCCAAATTCTACTGAATCTATACATGGTTAGCCATAACTTTATTTATTTTTGGAACTGAACCCAACAAAATTTAACTTTATATAACAATTTATGGTTTAAAATGTTGTATTATAGAACTTCATTAATCATAAAATGTTGTTAACGAATCATTTTTAATTCATTCTACATGTAACTCAATTAAGTATTTTAAGAAAATGGATTGTGCTTTGTTTAACGCTATTATAAATGAGATTCCCATAATATATCTTTTCGAAACGATATAACATTACAAAACACGTTCTGATTAGATATTCCTATAATAATTTACAACATAAAAAACGTAAATGACATTCTTTTTTATAAAGAAAAAAGAAAAAGAAGTTAAGAATTGAATAGATAGAAATAGATAGATATTTGTCATGTGTGGGCTCGTATTGAAAATTTTATGTCCACAAATCTTATCCAAAGTGCTTTTATATGTTGCATCCGTCGGCAATGGTATATACTATTAGATATAGGGGTTGAAGTAGGGGTGACAATCCTCGTTCTAACTCATAACCCCATATTGATCTAACACGAAAATAAACGAGTTTGGGTTGAGGTTTTTGACCCGTCAACCTGCCAATCCACCAACCCGTCAACCCCGTTTATTTCATGGGTTGGGTTGGGTTATCTATTTGGGTTCACGGATCAACCCGCCAACATGATTATATATATATATATATATATATATATATATATATATATATATATATATATATATATATATATATATATATATATATATATATATATATATATATATATATATATATATATACTTAGATTATTCCATTCAAACTTATTATTGTATATCTATCACATGCTATGAAAATTACTAAGAGAAGAAGTTGTTTAACAATGCGAATACGTTCAACCTTACAAGAATATCGTCATTTTTATGCATTCTCGTTAATTATTTTTTTGTTTTCACACATCGTTTTTCATTCATTTTCATTTTGACAGAATACAACCCAATAAAACATTCTGACAGAAATGAGAATAATAATAATAAGTGTATAATAACCCTATAGACGATTTAATTAGTAAGAATGTGTGTTAATGACAATAGTTATGTAAGATTGAACGTATTTATATTATGAAACAACATATTTTTTTTATCATTTTCATAACATACGATAAATGTATAATAATTAGTTAGAATACTTGAAAGTATATATATATATATATATATATATATATATATATATATATATATATATATATATATATATATATATATATATATATATAATGTTTAAAGAATATATTTAATTATTTATCAATTTTGAATATTTGATTAGCGTTTAATAGTTTTCCGAATTCCAATACTGCAAAACATCTTCGTGTCGACTTAGCGTGCCCTAGCCTCTAAAAAGCCCCTAATAAAAAAGAAATCCAGTCTTCAGTCTCGAAACTCACAACTCAGTGTCTCCCGTCTCCGTCGATTAAGGCATCGAGTCATCGACTGTTGCAGTGTCACACGCATACCACCCGTCTTCTCGTCCTCCGGCTGTCGCACACCACTCATTGTCGTCACTCCTGTTTATGGCTTTATGTTTATGACTTTATGTTGAATAATTAAGATTTTATGACTTCATTTTATTTGTATTTTTTAATTTCATTTTAAAATGTGTTGCTTATTAAAAGGGTTATATGGGTTAGGATCGACCCACTGACCCACGAAACCATATACTTATACAAGTTATATGAGTTGGGTTGGGTTGAAGTTTTCAACATGCCAACCTGTGACCCGCCAACCCATATATTATATGGGTTGGTTTGAGTCTATATATTCTGACCCGTCAACCCGAACCCAACCCAATTACCAGGCCTATGTTGAACCCTTATAAGTATACCAGAATGGTTTATCATATTACTTTTTTAATTTTAACAATTTAATCTAGATAAGAGTAAACATTTCATTAATTTAAAATAAAATTATATTAACATTAAACTAAAAACTAAAAAACATAATAATAATAAAGCCAAACAAGATAAAATAAAACTACCATTAAGTTGTGGAATAATTGTTAGATAGACAAAAGAATAGGGTCTTTGAATTCGTTTAACTTAATGTACCAAAGCCATTTGAAAAATATCAATAATATATTTCTCTCGTGTTTGTTCATGCATGTACCCGATCATCTTAATCGCGTGAACCATATAAATTGATTATGTTTTTGTTTTTTGTTTTGCATTCGTTAGTCTTAGAGAAATCGTTTGAATTGTTTTACTACTGAAGAGCTTAAGCCCTAAGAACATGTTATATGTTTTTTTTTTGTTGCAATTTTGGCATTTACCGCCGAATCCAATTCGCGATAATCCTCGGTATAGTTACTCAAGTCTTGTATTAAAAGCTTCATTTTACAAATTTTCTTTCCTATGCCCATTTTCTTGAGTGAACTCCAAATATTTGTTCAAATTTGCATTGCAGCTCGCGATCTCCTACCTCAATTCTTCTAACTCATCCGAATTTAATGTTGTGTCTTTGCATTTGTGTTTGTTTTGTGCCTTCCTATTAGATGGGAAGGTGGTGGAACCTTAAAGGTGTCAGCGTCAGTGAGGGCAATCCCAAAATAAGCATATGACGTGGCATAGTCTAACTTCATATGTTTTTGACATTTTCGAACCTCCTATTTGTGCTTCAAATGTTCTAATTTACATAATTTTTGACAATATTTTAAAACATTTAAAAACTCAATATGTTTAAAAGCATTTTCATATTCTTTTCAAAACATTTCTAGCACCTTGTTGAAAACGGTAGCATCATTTTTACCTCTTTCCCATTAGCTTTTCAAGTTGTTAACTAAATCACCAAATATGCATCTTTATTCATGTTCGCTCATTCATAGTAGATTGAGTCATTGTGTCAGTTGTCTCGTTGATTCATTTATTTGTGGAAACATTTATGAAGTCGCTTTAAAAATGTTGGCCCTTTTTGGTCGTTGACGACCTTTTGATCCTCCGCTATATCTACCCATGCAACAACCAAAACCTTATCTTCTATTCGGTCCTAATGTAGATTAGACCATCCTTTTTTTTGGATGAGATTGGGATTGAGATTACGGGTAGGGATTCGGGTTGAATTTCTAGAAAACATTTGAAGACGTTAAATTCCTTTGTAGATGATTGAGTGAATTTGGTTTGCATTGGATATGTACCATATCTTGGTGCAATACTGATTGGACTATATTAGGTACATAAGAAAATGTATTAAATGAGTAGATTTTTTGTTTGTTTTTTCCTAAGACTTCCTTACTTTAATGAATTGTTGAACAAAATATGTAGGAAATCAAATATGACTGAAGTGGGTGGAACATGCAAGGAAAATGGACAATGGATATGGTTATCAAACATGTGTGACAAACTCCTTAAGGTAACGGAAAAAATGTTGTTAGAAAGTTGACCATGATCCACCAGTTTAATAATATGTAAAGTCTAGGCACCAGTTGACGCAAAATCAAGATGTTTCATAACTTAGACAAAATTGCCTACAAATTTGGTGATTTGTGTTTTTGCTAATTCTTCTATTTTCATCAGCAAAGACGGATTGGAAGATTAGTCATCGTCTAATACGCCCACTAAGTCGGTCTCAAAGACAGGTCAGTCAACATCCTATATATAGATTTATGTTGAAAGAAGAAGAATGCCCTCATAGACACTGTAAAGCCCGTGTTTCTAGGCTAATCATTAGTAGTATGATGTAATAATTAGGGTCAACAGTTTTAACCGATTTTGAAGTAATGGAGAGGAATTACTTGAGTATTATGTGATTTATGTGCATTATACTTGTTAATAACGACATAGTAAAATAATAATAAAAATAAGTGTCAAATAAAAAATAATAGATAGACCCAATATCTATGAAGAAAATTGAAGTAGTCATAACAAGGATTTCGAGGATATAAGGAACGCTGAAATCCGACTTATAACGAAAAAGTATGACCTGTCTTAGTTTCGCGACTAAACCGACACAACGCTGTGTGACGTAAAAAGTGGGTTTGCAATAAAAATACTTTTTAGCGTTAGCGATCTAAATGAAAGTCGTAGTATATGTTAAACCGAGAGCATGCATAAAAAGAATGTCCAAATATTACTGCGTATAAGGAAGTTATGATTTTTCTAAGATTTAGCACAACAGTGCACAACCTGAAATTCGAATTTTAGATCGACCGATTTTAACCGACACAATCTAAACGATAATTGAAGATCTCGTTAATAAGAACTCAACGATATAAAGACAGACGAAAACAGACATTGGATGACAAAGTTATGAATTTTTAACGGACTTTATCTGTCTAAGCTTGTTAAAATATAAATTTAAAAATAAAGTCAAAATTAGCCAACGAAGTCTAAACAAATGTTGTAGACTACGTCGCCACCTACACTTGGATATAAAGAAAATAAAAAACAGAGCTCGTACGCGAAAGTTATGGAATTTAGAAGTCGGGAATATGCTGAGGCGAGGAGGGTGACGTGGCTGAATCTGGACCATCACTTGCTCCTAACAGTCTTCGCTTCGGATGCTGACAACTGCCCCCTTGTACGCACAACATAGGACTCGTACATGCAGCGTACTGAGTACGCACAACGTAGCTCCGAAGAACGCTCAACGTAACCGAAGATCTCAACTCCTATAAATAGGTGCGAGGTTCTCCTCAATTCTTCACACCTCAACCTTTCTTTCTCTCTTAAACGTCTCACAAAAACCATCCCAATCCCTAGTACTCCTTCCACCCCAAAATTATTGTCCACAAACAAAAAAACACACAAATTAATGAAACATTAATTACCACTAACTTTATCAAATGAAATTACAATTGTACCCTTTCGTTGCATTTAATTTCATGGTAGTTTACCTAATAATGAGGGGTATTTTGGTAAAAGTGGTATTTATTTTTAGAAGTAGACTATTATTTTTGGACAAACCAAAAGGGAAACATGGACTATTAATATGGGACGGAGGGAGTACTTCCCAAGTGCTAAGAGGTGAGTCACGGAGCGCCAGAAGGCTCCAAGAAGAAGAGCATTCGGCTCGGAAGTTCTGCCCCCGCAGAGCCTGGTTCCTAGCTAAAACTCCTTATAAGTAAGTTATGCTTACCCTACTTTAAGTATAGATTATGTTTAAGTTTAATATCATTATTATGAGCCTATAAACAATATATGTATAATAAAATATAATATACAAAGTGTTATTATAATATCTTGTAATTACTTGCGGTATGGAGAATCTGGTTTGAAGGGCCGCATACGGTTGTTGGATTTCAGAACAGCTTAAATGCAAAAATGGTACTGCCCTCCGATGTTTCATATCTAGTGCCTATCTGTACATAGTGGTTGAAAATTATTATCTAACACTTATAATACAATATCACTCGTAAATAGTCGCAATAAATATTAAACTAAAATCTAGCGGTAATGATACTAGGTTTCGTCGAAGGAAAATAGAATTGTTTGAAGCGAAGTGCTGTCCGAGTTTAGAATCATCACTTTAACAAGTGAGTGCGTAGTTACTTTCATCTTATACATAAATATGAAGTATTTAATATAAATTACGTGCTATGTGCGCATATTATCTGTGTACTTGATATTTATGTTGGATGAACAAAATATACATGTTTTATTCCATTTAAACTGTATATGTATATTATACCTATAATTATGATGGGTAAATATGGGTAGATGATATAGATGATGAAATAAATGATGAGAGACGTTGATGTTTAAGATGATCCAGTCATCTAGCAGAGTATAGATGACGACCACAGACTATTCTAGACAGCCTAGTGGAACGCTGGCAGACTCGCAACCTGTAGGTGTTTTTGAACTAAATGTTCTCCAGGTGTACTCCATCCCCCTCATGGTTGCCTTATTTGACATATATTCCTCAGGAATCCCCTAAGTAGTGTTGTCATCTTGATGAAAATCCTTAGGCTAGGTTCCTTAATTTAGATGCTTTAGGGACAGAAAGTGAGGATAACGGGAATGGGTAATCGGGTTGATTGATTTGATGAAATTAATAAACATAATTATTGTGGGTTGAAAATCTTATGTGCTCACCATGCTCCTAAGCCTGACCTACTCAGTTTCTTATATACAGGTAGTGGCAAAAGAGCACGGGAGTGATGATCTGATGAGAGATCAATGAATTATAGGCCACTAGAATAATAAATGTTTTAAGGCCTATGTTGTTTCTGTTTATGTTTTTGATCTGTATTGACAATGACATCTCGATGTTTTTAATATAATGAAAATACATTTCTTCGGAAACGTTTTGAAATTTTTTTATCATATTTTTGGGAACAAATTCCGCAACATATTTCTTCAAAAGTATACTCTAATTTCCAAATAAAGCATAAGCAAATCGGTCTTTTCTGGACGTGAAATTGGGGATGTCACAGTTCGTATCAGAGCATTAGTTTAAGCGAACTAGGAATTTGTAGGATTTCTAGACCTAAACTTAGAATGTTAAGCGATGATTATGAGATGAGTGTCTACTATATTTATACACGAGCACTAGCTTATTTTAGGAAAGATGCCTAAAATGCTTATATGTGCTAAATCATTTATGTTATAGCTATAAAGATGCCTTATATGCTATTATTTGATCGGATCTATGGTCTGTTGCATACCAGATCTAGAAACTTTATGTGTTCATAATTTTAAACGTATAAATTATGGTATTAGAACTAGCATGTAACTTTTCGGAGTGATAATGAGGATTAAATGTCAATCATAAACAAAGATCTAAATTCTCTTACTTTGGTGTATAGATTGACATGGTGAGAACTCGAATTGGATTAGGAAACGCTATAAAACAATAAGCCTGAGGCATGAGTGATTGAGCATGCACCAAAGGTCATAGCTGCACCTGAGCCAATCACAATGACAGGAGTACAATATGTAATTTAAATGATGTTGGATTGTCAGATGGAAGAGACATGGTGTCTACTTCAACAAAATAGAATGAACCTAGTATGCCTGTTAAACAACCTGAACTGAACATCGAACAGTTGGAGGAAGGAAACTATAGTCATACTGCTGGCCAAGCTGAACAGCAAGTGGTTAGAAGAAATAACCAGAATGAAGGAATCAAAAGGAACAGATGCAAGTACAAAGACTTTACGACTTGCAAGCCATTTAATTTCACTGGGAAAGAAGATCCAATCGGAGTGATGTACTAGATATCTAAGATGGAGCTAGCTTTCATAACATATGGTTGCAAGGGCAAGCTACAAACCACTAATGTAGTGCGTCAGTTCAGAGGTAGTGTTGTTCGCTGGTGGAACACTTTAGGGAAGACCATAAGCCCCAATGAGCAACTACAACTAATATGAGCAGAGTTCTTGGTCCACTTTAAAGGCAGGTTCTGCTCAACACAAAACATGCTGGAACTAGAGAATCAATTTCTGACACTAAAGAAGGGCAGCATGTCCATTGACAATTATACCAATTCCTTCACAGACAAGACGGAGTTTGATTTACCCAATGTCTCTGACAAACTAACGAAAATCGATAAGTATACGAAGCGACTACCATGGGAGTATGTTGTGCCAATACGCTAGGCACCTACTTTTGAGGCGGCCATCTGGGCTGCTAAGTTTGTTGAAGAGATGATCAAGAGTACAGCCGCCAACAAGGTCGAAGTTGGCGAGAAAAGGAAGTTTGAAGGATCTTCAAGGTCCAACAAGAAAAGCAAATTCTCAAAGTCTGGTTCTAAGAAGTTCGGAGGATGAGGAGGAGGTGAAGCAAGATGGTGCGAGAAGTGCAAAAAGAAGCACTTTGGAAAATGTGACGGGGAAGTGACTTGCTACAAGTGTAGGCAGACTGGGCATTATGCCAATGAGTGTACATCAAACAAGAAGGTGTGTTATGGGTGTAACGAAGAAGGGCATATTGCAAAGGACTGCCTGAAGAAGAAGGAGGCAGAAATACCTAATGTTCCCCTTAGGCCAAAGGCAAGAGCATTCCAGATGAACCTAGAAGCAGCAAAAGATGCAACAGATGTCGCTTCAGGTACCTTTCTTGTAAATGGATTACCTGCCAATATATTGTTTGATTCGGGAGAAAATTACTCCTTTATATCGCACAAATTTGGTGGAAGACTAGCATTGCCTTTAGATAAACTTTATAATGCTCTAGTTGTAGAAGTTGCTAGTGGCAAATTAATACCTATTAGTGATTGCATTAAAAACATCATCATCGACATGAACGAGAATAAATTCCACAAGGAGTTGTTGCCCATTGAGTTGAACGGTTTCGAAATCGTACTTGGAATGGATTGGCTTAATGTAAACGATGCCAAAATACTATGCAAGAAGAAGATGGTGAGAGTAAACCCACCTAGAAAAGAGTCATTTGTGGTGTACGGGGACAAACACAGAGTAAATTCTGGAATCATCTCCCTGATGAAAGCCAGAAAATGATTGTCCAAAAGGATGCACATCATACTTGGCATTTGTAATCAATGCAAAGAAGGAAAAGAAGGAGATACAAAGAATATCAGTGGTGTGTGACTATCCCTAAGTCTTTCCCGAAGATCTTCCTGGATTGCCCCCTGATAGACAAGTGGAGTTTCGAATAGACTTGTTGCCAGGATCGACACCAATAGCGAAAACACCATACCGGTTAGCACGGACATAGGTAAAGGTGCTTATTATGCAACTTAAAACATCCCAAAAATACAGTCCAAAAATTTCGTTTTATTTATTAAATAAACCATAGTTACTAAAAATAATTTATCAAAACAGGAACCACAATATCTCAAAGCATTAAAATCAATATATAGTTATAAAAAAAATATGTCAAATGTATATCAGAGTAACATCCCAGGCTAAAACGTCGTGGTGTGTGCTATGCAGTCATCCCGAGCTCTTCCCTCTGCTACCAAAAGTACCTGAAACCAAAACTAAAAACCGTAAGCACGAAGATTAGTGAGTCTCCCTAAGCTACCACATACCATGCACATAATCACATATACTGGGCCCCCGCCCCTTCATCGGGCCCCGCCCGACATCGGACAATGTCCGACATCAGGCCCCACCTAGCATTGAGCCCCACTCGGTATACATATCTGTTTCTCCTATTGGGCCCGCCCGCTATACACATACAAACAATAACATATAATCATGCTAGCACATAAGGAATAATACACAATACTATATATTCTAGTCCTAAGGCCTCGCCTATCATGGGCCACGCCCTACTCTGCTAATGATGAGATATGGAACCTCGTCCATACTCAGCTAGTGGTGAGATACGGGGCCCCACGCACACTCACTTCCCTAACCAGGCACATACAAGTATCACACATAAAACAAGTATAACTAAGCATGCATACATTCCGCAGATACCATCCGACATCGAACCGTAGTCCGAAAACATGAACATTCCTCGGGGTCCCTCCTAGCGTTGGAACTTGGTCCGGAACATACTAACATATATATACGGGCCGACATTGGTGCCTTTAATCCATTCCCACAGGAGAAAAATCACCTCACAAGCTAACTAGAGAATCCCCCGGATGAACCTCTGGTTGCTAGCTGGCAGATCCTCGAATTGTTGATCTCTCGACTTATCGAGTTACTGATCATCATACAAAATAGATAAGTCTGATATTCTCATTACTTAACCGTAATTCGTCATTGGGGTAAAAGACCATTCTACCCAAACCTTGGCCCAAAAGATAAACACCTCCACAAGGCCCAATATATCCAATTGGGCCTTATCTGTTCACATGGGCCTCAACCTAAGGTCCAAAACCATAATATGAAAGGCCTAATACTAGGTAGACTTCCCAAGCACACAAGTGGCCCACTAATGACCCAATTTGCTAATGTAGGCCTAATCCCTCTAATGAGCCTTACCCTAAAGCCCAAACATGTTCTTAACCCAAAATATCTGACTTCTGGTGGTTCACTAAGGCCCAAAGAAACAAAGTCCAATGTATGGCCCAAACTGATGCCTAAAACATGCAAAGCCCACTTATGTTGAGTATGCAGGGTGTACTCCTTTGTACGCTAAGCGTACAACTGTATGGATTATACGCTGAGCGTACTGCTCTGTTAAGCCACTTTTCCCATCAAGCACTTAATACTCTATTCCAAAGACTATAATCATAGATCCAAGTCCTCTTCCATGTCTTAATCCATAAAATCGATTACTTGGTGGTTTGCAACCCATCAAATGAACCCAAACTTGGAATATAGCAACTAAATTACATGGAAATGACTAGAACTCATGCATGGTCACAAAAGGACCTTAAAGATCAAAACTTTACTGATATAGGGACATATTTAGCACTAGGGGTGGCAACCCTAAGCGTAGAAACGAATTTGAGCCATAAAATCCATTCTTGGAACCTAAAGAGGTCCAAAACTTCATTAACATAGATCTAAGCATTCATGAGGCAAGTTGAAAGCTTTATACCTCCAATGAGTGCCAAATGGTGATGTAATCTCAGATCCTTGAGCTCAAGATACTCAAGTTCTTCTTTAATTTCTCATTTCTTCTTTCAAGCTTCCAAACACCACCAAGAACTTCTCAAAACCAAAAACACAAAAGAATGGAGGATGAGAGGGTATCTATTTAGGGACTCTGAATGTATGTTGGGCGTACTTCTCGTACGTTAGGCGTATGCCTCCAACACCCGCGTCCATTTACTCCTCTACATTGGGTGTAACCCCAACTTACGCTAGGCATACTTTTGCACTGACCACTTTGCATGCATGGTATCTTATTGGCACTTTTCTTCATTAAGGACCAACATTGCCAATAACTTTAAAGTGTCATATTTTCCTCATCGGAGGTCCGTTCCCAACGAACCTTATATCCACGAAACGGTGGCGAGAAGCCCTACGCTTCTAACAATGCGTCCAACCCTTAAAGCCTTCAAATAAAACCCAAAACCCATAAAGAGCTTGAACTGCCACTTTACCGATATACCTTTTGGCTTCAAGACACAACCCAGCTCCCGGATCACCTCAACTACATTATCCATACATAAATAGGTTCAGATCCATCTATGCTAAAGGCCCTAAGCCTTATGATAATCTATCCTCGGGCCATAGTCCCGAATTAGGAAAGCGATTCGGAATAGGGCATTACACAATTCAGGAGTTGTTGGACAACGATTTCATTAAATCTAGTTCATCACCTTGGGGAGCTCCGATGTTATTCGTAAAGAAGAATGATGGAAGCATGAAGATGTGTATAAAATATAGAGAGCTGAACAAGGCAACGATGAAGAACAAGTATCCATTGCCAAGGATTGACGACCTGTTCGATCAACTGCAAGGTTCGAGCTATTTCTCAAAGATCGATCTTATGTTGGGATATCATCAGCTGAAGGTGAGAGAACAAGATATTGAGATGATTGCATTCAGAACGAGATACGAACACTATGAGTTCTTGGTTATGTAATTTGGACTAACCAATACTCCAACAACATTTATGGATTTGAGGAACAGGGTTTGTAAACCATTCCTCGATAATCTGTTATACTGTTCATAGATGACATTTTGATTTACTTAAAGAGCCAACAAGAGCATGGCAACCACCTGCAAGAAGTATTAGAAGTTCTGAAGAAGGAGAAGTTGTATGTAAAGTTCTCCAAATGTGATTTTTGGATTCGAGATGTCCAAATCTTGGGTCATGTGGTTAACCAAGAGGGAATAATGGTTAACCTAGCAAAGATTGAATTTGTGATGTAATGGGAACGACCAAAAAGTCCCACCGAGATTCGAAGCTTTCTGTGATTAGCTGGATATTATTAAAGGTTTATCCAAGGCTTTTCTTTGATAGCTGCTCCATTGACAAATTTGACCCATAAAGGAGCTACATACACATGGAGTGAGAAACATGAAGAAGCATTCGAGAAATTAGAAGAAGTTGTGTGAAGCACCGTTTCTTTCTTTACTTGACGGGGTTGAAGACTTCAAAGTCTATAGTGATGTATATGGAGTTGGGTTAGTTTGTGTTCTGACCCCGAGAGATAAGGTTATAGCATAAGCATCTCGACATTTGAAAGAGCACTAGAAGAACTACCCCACTCATGAGGAGTTGCCAATGGTAGTGTTCACATTAAAGATATGGAGGAATTATTTTTATGGCATAAAGTGAAAACTCTTTACTGATCATAAAAGTCTCCAGTATCTCTATGATAAAAAAGAATTGAATATGAGGCAACGAAACTGGGTACAGTTGCTTAAGGATTACGTCTGTGAGATACTTTACTACCTTAGTAAAGCAAATTTCGTAGCTGATGCTCTAATCCGAAAAATAAACTTGGAAAGAAAAAGGCCAAGAGTGTTATGAATAAAAGTTGTCTCAAAGATTGTGGAAAGCATCAAGAAAGACCGGGAAGAAGCTTTGGAGAAATGACTGAAAGGAAGAATGGTTAGGCAAAACTTTGTTATTCGGTACAAATAATCAAGGATTGAAGGTATTCCAAGATAGGATTTGGGTACCTAAGATGGGAGGAATAAAGGATCTTCTGATTGAAGAAGCTCACAAGACCATGTACTCGATTCATCCTGGTATCACTAAGATGTACAGGGATCTGAAACCTTACTACTGGTGGCTGATGATGAAGCTCGATGTTACAAAGTATGTGACAGAGTGTGTAACATGTGCGAGAGTTAACGCACAACATCAGAAACCATATGGGAGTTTAGAACCTTTACCTGTACCCATGGATAAATTGGAAGACATCACCATGGATATTGTGACTAAACAACCTTGGGAAAAGAACGGTCATGACATGATCTGGATAGTCGTGGATCGGTTCACCAAGAGCGCACACTTTACATCAGCCAATGAGAGATGGTCTATGGATAAGCTTTCAAATGCTTATGTGAAGGAAGTAGTGAGACCTCACGGTGTACTTTTAACGATTGTATCAGATCGTGATAGTCGTCTTACATCAAGGTCTTGGAGGAGTCTACAAAAGGAAATAGGAATGAAGTTGTGTTTAAGTACAACCTACCATCCACAGACTGATGATCAGAGCGAAAGAACGATTCAGACACCAGAAGATATGTTAAGAGCATGTACCCTAGAATTTCAAGGGAACTGGAATGAGCATTTACCCCTGGTAGAATTTTACTACAACAGTAGTTACCATTCGAGCATTAGGATGTCACCTTATCAAGCTTTATACGAACATAAGTGTCTTACGCCGTCTCGTTGGCTTGAGGTTGGAAAAAGCAGTTTATGGGCCTTGAGATAGTCCGTCAGACTGCTGAAAAGTTAAAATTTATTGGAGAAAGGATGTTAGCGGCTCAAGATCGCCAGAAGAGCTATGCTGACATGAAGCAACGACCGATGACATTCAAAGTTTGAGATTTGGTATTGCTCAAAGTCTCACCGTGGAAGGGACTTATAAGATTTGGAAAGAGAGGAAAATTGAGTCTAAGGTTTATTGGATCATTCAAGGTTCTTCAGAGGATTGGGAACCAAGCTTACAAGCTAGAATTGCCAGAAAAACTAGATAATATTCATAACACTTTCCATGTATGTTATTTTAGGAAGTTTACAAGAGAAGTTCCCGATATAATTCCATTTTCGGAGTTAAGGATGGATAAAAGTAAGTGGTTAATCGAAGAGCCTGAAGAAATTGTTGACTGTAAGACAAAGAAATTACGACGCTATATGGTCGACTTGGTGCTTGTGCAATGGAAACATACGAATGGGCCGAACCTCACCTGGCAAACAAAGAGTGACATGAAGTAATGCTCATGCTTATGATCCATGATTTCGGGATCAAATCATCCTAAGGAGGAGATAATTGTAACGCTCATGTTTCTAGGCTAAGCATTAGTAGTATGATGTAATAGTTAAGGTCAACAGTTGTAACCTATTTTGAAGTAATGAAGAGGAATTACTTGAGTATTATATGATTTATGTGATTTATACTTGCTTATAATGACGTAATAAAATAATAATAAAAATAAGAGTCAAAAATAAAATAATAGATAAACTCAATATCTATGAAGAAAGTTGAATTAGTCGTAACAAGGATTTCGGAGATATAAGGAACTTTGAAATCCGACTTATAACGAAGAAGTTATGACCTGTCGAAGTTTCGCAACAAAACCAGCACAAGGCTGTGTGACGTAAAAAGTGAGTTTGCTATAAAATACATTTTAGCCTTAGCAATCTAAACAAAAGTCTTATTAAACGTTAAACCGGGAGCATGCGTAAAAAAAGTCCAAATCTGACTTCGTATGAGGAGGTTATGATTTTTCTAAGAACTAGCATAGCAGTGCACAGTTCGGAATTCGAATTTTAGATAAACTGATTTTTAGCCGACACAATCTAAACGAGAATCAAAGATCTCACTAATAAGAACTCAACGATATAAAGACAGACGAAACCGGACGTCAGATGACAAAGTTATGAATTTTTAACGAACTTTATCTGTCTAAACTTGTTAAAATATAACTTTAAAAATAAATTCAAAATTATCCAACGGGGTCTAAACGAAAGTTGTAGAGTATGTCACCACCTACGTGTGGATATAAAGAACATCAAAAAAAAGAGCTCGTACACGAAAGTTACAAAATTTAGAAGTCGGGAATATGCTGAGGCGAGGAGGGTGACAGGGCTAAATATGGACCATCGCTTGCTCCCCACAGTCTTCGCTTCAGATGCTAATGGCTACCCCTCGTACTGAAGTCGTACACGCAACCTTGCTTCGACGAATGCCCAACGTAACCGAATATCTCATCTCCTACAAATAGGTGCGAGGTTCTACTCAATTCTTTACACCTTAACCTTTATTTCTCTCTCAAGCATCTCTTTAAACCCATCCCAATCCCTAGTACTTCCCAAGTGCTAAGAGGTGAATCCCGGAGCGTCATAAGGCTCCAAGAAGAAGAGCTTTCGACTCGGAAGTTCTGCCCTTGCAGAGCCTTGTTCCTAGCCAAGCCCCCTTGTAAGTAAGTTATGCTTACCCTACTTTAACTATAGCTTATGTTTAAGTTTAATATCGTTATTATGTGTAACGACCCGTTTCCGGTATGTTAAATAAATTGTTTTGGGCTAAGTTTTCAAGAGGGACTCGGCGAGTTCTAGCCTGACTCGCCGAGTCGGGTCGCGCATCTTGTGCACGCGGGAGCCGGCGACTCGGCGAGTCCATATCCTGGACTCGGCGAGTCCGTCCGTCTGGGTGAAACCCTATCTCCCCGGGTTTGCTCGCTATTTAAACCCCATTATAGCCTCCATCTCGTCACTTTCCCCCTGAGAGCACTGTGAGAAACCCTAAACCTTCCTCTTGTGAGCTTATATGTGATCTTGTCCCATTTTGTGAAGGGGTGAAGAAGGAGAAGAAGAAGGAAGCAAGGAAACGTGTTCTAGTGCCAAGATCCAAGGTCAAGGGTGAACTTATTGAGGTATTTCCGGAGTTCCCTTCTGGTTTCATGCTTAAACTTCCATTAGAGCTCTTTTAAGGGCTATTTGATGCTTGTTTCAAGCTTTATGCTTGCTTGATTGTGTTATTGAGCCGAAATACCTTTGGATCTGAGTGTTGGGGTATTGAAGAGTCCAGATCCACTGTCTTTTTGGAGTTACATTGCTTATTAGCCATGGATCTACCCTTATTGTGCATATTTTAGTCTTATTTCCCTCATTCATGTGGTTGTGCACGTAAAGTTGGAAACTTTACGTGGTAAAACAGCTTAATGGACCTAGATCTATCTTTTGCATGTGTTGGATTCAAGAGAAATCGAGTAAAAATATGTTGCATGGCGGCGACTCGGCGAGTCGGAGGAACGACTCGACGAGTCAGGTCGCGAGTCCCGAGTTCTTCAGTTTCCTCAGTGTCGAGTGTACGAGGTGAGTTAGAGAGTGGACTCAGCGAGTTAAGAGTAGACTCAGTGATGGAGGGACTCGGCGAGTTTGTTCATACAACTCGGCGAGTCCAAGGCAATCTTCTTGAGGATCAAGAACAACTCGTCGAGTCTGTTCATCTGACTCGGCGAGTCGGATGAAGATCATCTGAGTTCTTGGATCCAGAGGGTACTCGTCGAGTCGATGCCACACTCGACGAGTAACAGCATGTAAGAGTTAAGTGGAGAGTCTAGGACTCGGCGAGTCGGATATCCCGACTCGACGAGTCAGCCCTGAGTAAGTCAACTCTGACCAGGGGTAAAAGAGTCATTTTACCCTGAGTGTAGTGCTAGTGATTGATTGAGTGTGTTATGGATTTGTAGCCGAGGAGATTCCGGAGCAGCAGCCGTTAGCTTTCCGAGCCGCACTCTCATCCGCTAGCTTACGAGGTGAGTTTCCTTCCCGTAGGGGCGGGTCTAAGGCCATAATGCCGGCCCGTCCAGTTAATAGTAGTCCTCGGACTTCGGTCCGATGTAGTAGTTAGTATGTTTGATGCCTTCGTGGTTCAGACATATTTTATGTGCTATGTGAGTGTTTATGTTCCGGGCCACGGCCCGAAGCAGTATGCAGTATAAATTGTTATGATATGCTATGCTATGTGCAGTCAGTCCCGGACCTCGGTCCGATGCAGGGGACACGGTCCCAGTTAGTTCCGGACTTCGGTCCGATGCAGTTAGTTCCGGACTTCGGTCCGATGCAGTCAGTTCCGGACTTCGGTCCGATGCAGTTAGTTCCGGACTTCGGTCCGATGCAGGGGACAAGGTCCCAGTCAGTTCCGGACTTCGGTCCGATGCAGTTTTCCGGGTCCCGACCCGATGCAGTGGGCAAGGCCCAATATGTGTTTATTTGTTGATTGGTATGTGGTAAGTTGGGGGAGCTCACTAAGCTTCGTGCTTACAGTTTCAGTTTTGGTTTCAGGTACTTCCGCAAGCAAAGGGAAGAGCTCTGGATGACGACATCGCACACACCACCGTTTCAGTTTTAGTTTGGATTTGATCTAGTTGTTGTTTTGGATATAGCATGTTACATTTTCCGCACAGTACTTTGTTATCTTTTGGGACATATCACGCGTGGTTTACTTATATGATACTCTGATTATAGTTTTGATGGTATTAAAAACGAAATTTTTGGGTCGTGTTTTTGGGTCGTTTCAAGTTGGTATCAGAGCCCTGGTTTGAGGGATTCGGATACACTCTCGGGTGTATCTGAACTCAAACTAAAGGGAAATAAAAGATTTTTAATAAAATGTTTTTACAAAAGAATTTTTGAAAACACTTAGAAGGAAAAGAATGGCTTTAAGAAAAAGGTGTGTGCATGCGGTCAACCGAGCTCAAGTAAGTACTCCCAAATTACCCATACAAGTTATTGTTCAATTTCAGTTTAGTAGAACAGCATGCTAGAATAGGACTAAGGGTGTAGGCGAACGCCTTATGTGCCTGCTTATGTGTTACAGCTCTATGAACATTGCATGCTAGAATTGAGTAGATAGCAGTAGGATAGCCTGTTTAGGTTATGCCTGATAGTATGAGCTTAGCATCCTATGCTAGTACAGTTTCTTGTTATAAGAATAGCTTGCGTGAGTTTGTTTCCCTTGTCCGAATGCTGCTTGCTTAGTGCTTAGTGGGATTCCGAGTAATGGGAGTTAGCCATTAGGTGAACACGTCACACCACATGAATCAGGTTGAATAATCTCAGAGTGCTGGAACTGGCCCTACTGCGCAGCTCTTGTTTGAGTCCAACCGTTGTAGGGACGGATCTTTTACTTGAAGGATTATC
Organism: Lactuca sativa; assembly: GCF_002870075.4. NCBI lineage: Eukaryota > Viridiplantae > Streptophyta > Magnoliopsida > Asterales > Asteraceae > Lactuca > Lactuca sativa. The sequence continues at coordinate 74,804,817 of NC_056629.2, forward strand.
CGATCCTCGTCACATGTGATGGTGTTCAGGTGATGGCTAACTGGCAGTGCGAGGAGACCCACAGCAGCTGAGGACCAGTCGTATTGAGCTCGAGTTTCCCCTAGGGCGAGCCTAGGACGAGAGTAGCAGAGAATAGCGGCGGTAGAAGTGACTTGGGGAAGTCAAGGCGGTTCTTGAGGAAAGTACGGATAGATGTGGAAGGTAGTAGGGGCCCATACTACTGGAAGCAGAGGATCCGTACTCGAATCAAGGAAGGCCAAGATTAAACCAGGAAGCTAGTAGTCGTTTCATGACCCCCCCCCCCCCCTTGAAATATTCCAGTGTCCTGATGTGTTATGTTGTGTTTCAGAATGGTAGTTTTGCGTCCGAGGCCAGCAGCCGGCAGTTCAGATGCCGGAGGGGGATCAGGATCGGGATCCGACCCGGAGGTCGGACAGATCGATGAGCAGACCAGAGAGTTCCTTTCTTCTGAGATTACTCGCATCATACTTGAGCAGACTCCTGTGATCTTCGGTTCGATCAAGGAGGGCATTTTGGAGATGATGGATGAGAGACTGAGTACCTTCCGTACTGAGATGGCAGCCGTGATGGGGTCGCGCACACTCACTTTCAGGGAGTTCAGGGCATGCGGGGCTCCTGACTATCACGGGGCACGGGACCCCATAGCGAGTACCAGGTGGTTGGCGGATGTGGCCAACGCATTCCGCACTAGCAGATGTCCCGAGGGAGACAAGGTCAGATTGGCGTCCTGTCTCCTGAAGGACAGGGCACGTGACTGGTGGGAGGAGGTAGGACATACCATCGGGGATGATGCGGCATTGGATGCCATGACCTGGGCTGATTTCTCTACCAGGTTCAGAGCGGAGTTCGCACCGGTCATCGAGGTGCAACAGTTAGCCAGGGAGTTCCAGGATCTTACCCAGACTACCGAGACAGTGGCGGAGATCACCGCCAAGTTCAGGGAGCGGGCCCTTCTTGTTCCTCAGTATGCAGCAGACGAGGAGATGAAGAAGGCCCGTTATCACGAGATGTTGCGGAGCGACATTCGTATGTTTGTGAGCCGGTCCAGTTGCAAAACACTGGACGACATGATTGCTAGAGCCAGAGAGAGGGAGATTGATCTCGAGATGGAGAGGAAGAGGAAACCGGAGGCGGTTTCGGGTGCAGGCAGTGTGGGCAAAAAGCCCAAGGTTTCAGATCACAGGTCCAGGGGTCAGCAGAGCCACGGTCGATGTGGCAAGTGTGGGAGGTTGCACGAGGGGGCGTGCAAGGCAGGGAGTTCCGGCTGCTACAAGTGCGGTCGGACCGGGCATATGAGTAGGGATTGTACGGCCCCTGCCACTACGGCTACAGCATCGGATCTGATTTGCTTTCAGTGCAATCAGAGGGGACACAAAAGGTCCCAGTGTCCCAGTTTAGCTGCAGCAGGGAAGGTGCATGCACCCGCCCCTGCTACTTTGAGGATCACAGATGGCCGTCAGGGCCGAGCTGATGCGCCGGTGGCGAAGAGCAGAGCATTTCAGATGACAGCAGAGGAGGCGCGAGCGACTCCTGATGTGGTGACGGGTATGTATATTACTTTCATTTCTTAATTATTAATATATCGTTTGAATATTATTTGATGGTACGCTTTATTTAGGGTCGTTCTCGGTGAACGGCATCCCTGCTTTGGTATTGTTTGACTCGGGGGCCACCCGATCATTTGTATCGCTTGCGCTTAGCAAGAGATTTAGCAGAGCTCCGGGGGAACTGGGTTGTCCGTTAGAGGTTGAGATAGCAGATGATAGGACCGTGAGGGTCGACAAAGTATATAGAGGGTGTTCCCTTCAGATATTTGAGGAGCAGTTTTCAGTGGATTTAGTTCCGATTCCCCTGCGCGGGAATAAAGTTATTGTGGGAATGGATTGGCTAAGCCCCAATGGGGCGGTGATTGATTGTGAGCTTCAGCTAGTGAGGATTCGCACTCCCACTGGGGGAGAGATAGTGGTTCAGGGCGAGAGGCCCCAGCGAGGATTGACCTTCTGCTCTGCCGCTAGGGCGAGGCGCTACGTTCAGCAGGGTTGCGCCGGTTATGTAGTCTACGTCTTGGATGCCCCGGATAAGGGCAAGGCGACGATCAATGATGTTCCTATTGTTCGAGATTACCCGGATGTGTTTCCCGAGGATTTGCCGGGAATACCTCCTGAGAGGCAGGTTGAGTTCAGGATCGACCTGGTCCCTGGTGCGGCTCCGATAGCCAAAGCACCATATCGACTTGCTCCCCCTGAGATGCAGGAGTTGTCTACACAGCTTCAGGAGCTGTTAGACAAGGGTTTCATTAGACCGAGCAGTTCGCCTTGGGGAGCGCCGATCTTATTTGTGAGGAAGAAAGACGGGTCGCATCGGATGTGTATTGATTATCGAGAGTTGAACAAGGTAACGGTGAAGAACCGTTACCCACTTCCGAGGATAGATGACTTGTTTGATCAGCTCCAGGGAGCGTCTTGGTTCTCCAAGATCGACCTACGCTCCGGTTACCACCAGATGAGGGTCAGGGATGAGGATGTTCAGAAGACTGCTTTCAGGACCCGGTATGGTCATTATGAGTTTGTGGTGATGCCATTTGGGCTCACCAATGCCCCAGCCGCGTTCATGGATCTCATGAACCGCGTGTGCAGACCGATGCTGGATCGGTCAGTGATAGTGTTCATCGATGACATATTGGTGTATTCCAAGACGCAGGGACAGCACGAGGAGCACCTGCGGGAGGTGTTGGAGAGTTTGAGGAGGGAGAGACTGTTCGCTAAGTTCTCCAAGTGCGAGTTCTGGTTACGCGAGGTGCAGTTTCTTGGGCATCTCGTTAATCAGAAGGGTATTTTGGTCGACCCGGCCAAGATTGAGGCCGTGATGCAGTGGGAGGTCCCGAGGTCTCCATCTGAGATTCGGAGCTTCCTAGGATTGGCAGGGTATTATCGGAGGTTTATTCAGGATTTCTCCAAGATAGCAGTGCCGCTCACCCGACTAACCAAGAAGTCGGTAGTTTTTCGTTGGGGGCCTGAGCAGCAGGCGGCGTTCGAGACTCTCAGGCAGAGATTGTGCGAGGCTCCGATCCTTACCTTGCCAGAGGGTGTTGAGGATTTCGTGGTCTATTGTGATGCTTCGATCACAGGTATGGGAGCAGTGTTGATGCAGCGAGGCCACGTGGTGGCTTATGCCTCGAGACAGTTGAAGCCTCACGAGGCTAATTATCCTACCCACGACTTGGAGCTGGGGGCAGTTGTATTTGCCCTCAAGATTTGGAGACATTATCTGTATGGGGTCCGCTGTACTATCTACACGGACCACAAGAGTTTGCGATACCTTATGGATCAGCCGAGTTTGAATATGAGACAAAGGAGATGGTTGGACGTGCTAAAGGACTATGACTGTGAGATCCTGTATCATCCAGGGAAGGCCAACGTGGTGGCCGATGCCCTGAGCCGCAAGGTGTCGGCGGCCCCTATCAGGGATTTGTGTATGAGGATGACGGTAATCACTCCTTTGTTGGAGCGGATCAAGGAGGCTCAGATGGAGGGTCTCAAGGAGGAGAGGCAGAAGTGCGAGAGGATAGTGGGTCGAGTAGCTTCGTTCGACTACGACAGTCGGGGTTTGATGACGCTTCATGGTAGGGTGTGGGTACCGTACTGGGGTGGGGTACGGCAGGTATTGATGGACGAGGCTCATAAGTCTCGATTTTCTATCCATCCAGGGGCGACGAAGATGTATCGGGATCTTCGACCTGATTATTGGTGGCCCTGCATGAAGCGGGACGTCGCTTGGTACGTTGAGAGGTGCCTGACCTGCCGAAAGGTCAAGGCGGAGCACCAGAGACCTCACGGCAAGATGCAGCCGTTGGATATTCCCGTGTGGAAATGGGAGGACATCACCATGGATTTTATCACCAAACTTCCCAGGACCGCACGTGGAGTGGATTCGATATGGGTAGTGGTGGATCGGTTGACGAAGAGTGCCCATTTTATCCCGATCCAGGAGAGTATATCGGCGGAAAGGTTAGCCGATATTTATGTGCGAGAGATTGTGGCACGTCATGGAGTGCCGGTATCGGTAGTGTCGGACCGAGATGTTCGATTCACGTCCAGATTCTGGAAGCGGTTTCACGACGAGATGGGTACTCGTCTCCATTTCAGCACCGCTTTTCATCCTCAGACCGACGGGCAGAGCGAGAGGACGATTCAGACTCTCGAGGACATGCTTAGGGCATGCGTTCTGGATTTTGGGGGCTGTTGGGATACGTATCTTCCCTTAGCGGAATTCTCGTATAACAACAGCTATCATGCGAGCATTGATCGACCTCCTTTTGAGATGTTATATGGCAGGAAGTGCAGGACCCCGATTTGTTGGGGCGAGGTCGGTCAGCGGGTTATGGGGAGCACTGAAGTGGTGCTCAAGACGACGGAACTGATCCAGCAGGTCCGTAGTAGACTGCAGACTGCGCAGAGTCGGCAGAAGAGCTACGCCGACAAGAGGCGTTCAGACTTGGAGTTCCAGGTAGGAGACATGGTTCTTCTGAAAGTCTCACCTTGGAAAGGTGTCATCAGATTCCGGAAGAGGGGCAAATTGGGCCCCAGATTTATTGGTCCTTTCAGGGTTTTGGCCCGGGTGGGTCGGGTCGCTTACCGGCTAGATCTTCCTGAGGAGCTCAGTTTGATACACAACACCTTCCACGTGTCGCAGTTGAGGAAGTGTCTAGTGGACGAGACAGCGGTCGTTCCCTTGGAGGATATCCAGGTCGATAGCGGCTTGAATTATATTGAGAAGCCGATAGCAATTTTGGAACGGAAGACCAAGACCTTGAGGAACAAGGTAATTCAGCTGGTAAAGGTGCAGTGGCAGCATCGGAAGGGGTCTGAGTGGACATGGGAGGCTGAAGAAGAAATGAGAACGCACTACCCGGAGTTATTCGCAGATCCAGCCGTAACAGACTTCGAGGACGAAGTCTGAAACAAGTGGGGGAGAATTGTAACGACCCGTTTCCGGTATGTTAAATAAATTGTTTTGGGCTAAGTTTTCAAGAGGGACTCGGCGAGTTCTAGCCTGACTCGCCGAGTCGGGTCGCGCATCTTGTGCACGCGGGAGCCGGCGACTCGGCGAGTCCATATCCTGGACTCGGCGAGTCCGTCCGTCTGGGTGAAACCCTATCTCCCCGGGTTTGCTCGCTATTTAAACCCCATTATAGCCTCCATCTCGTCACTTTCCCCCTGAGAGCACTGTGAGAAACCCTAAACCTTCCTCTTGTGAGCTTATATGTGATCTTGTCCCATTTTGTGAAGGGGTGAAGAAGGAGAAGAAGAAGGAAGCAAGGAAACGTGTTCTAGTGCCAAGATCCAAGGTCAAGGGTGAACTTATTGAGGTATTTCCGGAGTTCCCTTCTGGTTTCATGCTTAAACTTCCATTAGAGCTCTTTTAAGGGCTATTTGATGCTTGTTTCAAGCTTTATGCTTGCTTGATTGTGTTATTGAGCCGAAATACCTTTGGATCTGAGTGTTGGGGTATTGAAGAGTCCAGATCCACTGTCTTTTTGGAGTTACATTGCTTATTAGCCATGGATCTACCCTTATTGTGCATATTTTAGTCTTATTTCCCTCATTCATGTGGTTGTGCACGTAAAGTTGGAAACTTTACGTGGTAAAACAGCTTAATGGACCTAGATCTATCTTTTGCATGTGTTGGATTCAAGAGAAATCGAGTAAAAATATGTTGCATGGCGGCGACTCGGCGAGTCGGAGGAACGACTCGACGAGTCAGGTCGCGAGTCCCGAGTTCTTCAGTTTCCTCAGTGTCGAGTGTACGAGGTGAGTTAGAGAGTGGACTCAGCGAGTTAAGAGTAGACTCAGTGATGGAGGGACTCGGCGAGTTTGTTCATACAACTCGGCGAGTCCAAGGCAATCTTCTTGAGGATCAAGAACAACTCGTCGAGTCTGTTCATCTGACTCGGCGAGTCGGATGAAGATCATCTGAGTTCTTGGATCCAGAGGGTACTCGTCGAGTCGATGCCACACTCGACGAGTAACAGCATGTAAGAGTTAAGTGGAGAGTCTAGGACTCGGCGAGTCGGATATCCCGACTCGACGAGTCAGCCCTGAGTAAGTCAACTCTGACCAGGGGTAAAAGAGTCATTTTACCCTGAGTGTAGTGCTAGTGATTGATTGAGTGTGTTATGGATTTGTAGCCGAGGAGATTCCGGAGCAGCAGCCGTTAGCTTTCCGAGCCGCACTCTCATCCGCTAGCTTACGAGGTGAGTTTCCTTCCCGTAGGGGCGGGTCTAAGGCCATAATGCCGGCCCGTCCAGTTAATAGTAGTCCTCGGACTTCGGTCCGATGTAGTAGTTAGTATGTTTGATGCCTTCGTGGTTCAGACATATTTTATGTGCTATGTGAGTGTTTATGTTCCGGGCCACGGCCCGAAGCAGTATGCAGTATAAATTGTTATGATATGCTATGCTATGTGCAGTCAGTCCCGGACCTCGGTCCGATGCAGGGGACACGGTCCCAGTTAGTTCCGGACTTCGGTCCGATGCAGTTAGTTCCGGACTTCGGTCCGATGCAGTCAGTTCCGGACTTCGGTCCGATGCAGTTAGTTCCGGACTTCGGTCCGATGCAGGGGACAAGGTCCCAGTCAGTTCCGGACTTCGGTCCGATGCAGTTTTCCGGGTCCCGACCCGATGCAGTGGGCAAGGCCCAATATGTGTTTATTTGTTGATTGGTATGTGGTAAGTTGGGGGAGCTCACTAAGCTTCGTGCTTACAGTTTCAGTTTTGGTTTCAGGTACTTCCGCAAGCAAAGGGAAGAGCTCTGGATGACGGCATCGCACACACCACCGTTTCAGTTTTAGTTTGGATTTGATCTAGTTGTTGTTTTGGATATAGCATGTTACATTTTCCGCACAGTACTTTGTTATCTTTTGGGACATATCACGCGTGGTTTACTTATATGATACTCTGATTATAGTTTTGATGGTATTAAAAACGAAATTTTTGGGTCGTGTTTTTGGGTCGTTTCATTATGAACCTATAAACAAAATATGTATTATAAAATATAATAAACAAAATGTTATTATAATATCTTTTAACTAATCGTGGTACGAGGAATCTGGTTTGAAGGGCCGCATAGGGTTATTGGATTTCATAACAACTTAAATGTTAAAATGATTCTGCCCTCCGGTGTTTCATGTATGGACGCTGTCTGTACATAGTAGTTGAAAAGTATTGTTCAACACTTATAAAACAATATCTCTCATAAATAGTCGCAATAAATATTAGACTAAAATCTAGCGATAATGATATTAGGTTCCGTCGAAGGAAAATAGAACTGTTAGAAGCGAAGCGCTGCCCGAGTTCGGAATCATCACTTTAACAAGTGAGTACATAGTTACTTTCATCTTACACATAAATGTGAAGTATTTAATATAAATTACGTGTTGTGTGTGCATATTATCTGTGTACTTGATATTTATGTTGGATGCACAAAATATACATGTTTTATTCTATTTAAATTGTATATGTATTTTTTACCTATAATTATGATGGGTAAAAATGGGTAGATGATATAGATGATGAAATAAATGATTAGAGGCCTTGATGTTTAAGATGATCCAGTCATCTAGTGGAGTATAGATGACGACCACAGACTATTCTAGGCAGTCTAATGGAATATTGGCAGGCTCGCAACCTATAAGTGTTTTTGAACTAAGTGTTCACCAGGTGGACTCCATCCCTCTCATGGTTGCCTTATTTGAAATATATTGCTGAGGAATCCCCTATACAGTGTTGTTATCTCGATGAAAATCCTTAGGCTAGGTCCCTTAATTTAGATGCTTTAGGGACAGAAAGTGAGGCTAATGAGAATGGGTAATCGAGTTGATTGATTTGATGAAATTAATAAACTTAATTATTGTGGGTTGAAAAGCTTGTGTTCTCACCAGGATCCCAAGCCTTACCCACTCAATTTCTTGTATACAGGTAGTAGCAAGAGAGCATAGGAGTGATGATCTTATGAGAGATCAATGGATTATATGCCACTAGAATAATAGATGTTGTATGGACTATGTTGTTTCGGTTTATGCTTTTGATCTGTATTGACAATGACATCCTAAGGCTTTTAATATAATGAAAATACACTTCTTTGGAAATTCTTTGATAAATTCTTTATCATATTTTTGGGAACATATTCCGCAACATATTTCTTCAAAAGTATACTCTGATTTCCAAATAAATCATAAACAAATTGGTCTTTTTTGGCCATGAAATTGGGGATGTCACAGAAGCCCCACAACTGTCTAACACGACCCAAAGGATGACAAGTTGCTTTATGCTCATCTCAATGTATAAAAACCATTGAAAAAACATGTTGATAATCCGCATGAATACCCCCTAGGTATTTAAGACAACCCCAAGGACGAGTGCACTTTTTATGTCTTTTCCTAGTGCAAATGAAGGAAAACATATTACTTATAAGACGCTACCAAAGATTCCTAGGCATCCTACACGTCATCTAAGACATCAAATAAGACGTATGTTGTCCCACATTGACATAACTTGCCTTATTTAAGATGCTATATAAATATGAGCTTAGGACAATCATTTTTGGATACTACCCATTTGATGTTCAGAGCATTTTTGGCATTTTTGAGTCTTTCAAACCCAATGAATTATTCTCCATTACAATTCCCTTTTGTTTTATTCCGAATCTGAGCCTACGAATCATTAATCTTGTGGATCGAGTCATCGTCTTCGCCAAGCTTCAAACTTTGATTGCTTTCTCTTCAAGTTTTATCCGTTCCAAGCGTTTTTTAGTATTAGACTTTGACATGTTTATTATTTCTCATTGGTTTATGGATTTTACTTTGAATTGCATGGTTTTAATTCAAGTTGTGTGTTTTTTGATTTGTTTTTAAGGCTAAACCTTCTGAGGTTATTTCCGGGAACGTTGTAGGTTGTTAGAATGAACATGTTTTGATTATTACATTTATTATGATCAATTTCAGGTATTGTTTCATGCTTAAAGTTCTTATTTTTATTCACAATAAATGGATTCGGGTTTATTGATGTGTATGTTGGGGTGCAAAGTTCTTCATGTATGACTTTGTAGATGGTTTGACTTGTGTCGACCCACTTGCATGTGGTGCATTAGCCTTATGACTAATGAGTATTTGAGAGTGAGAGGGAGACATGTAAACACCTCTATATAAGGTGGGTTTAGTCCACTTGTAGAGGTGTGCTTGAGGTATGTAAAAGTTGAGTGTGTAAGTGTGTGTTATTTATGTAGTCTAGATCTAGATCCTTTTTGTGTAACACCATACATAATCAATACATCTCTTAAACACCCAAATCACCATGTTCATTGTGGAATCTTTAATTCCGCATGCCATACCATGTTCTTTATGTCACATCAATTGGTATCAAAGCTTGGTTTTCACGATCAACGTGACTTTTGAAGAACGATTCTCGGTTTGACAAAATCTGTCACAATTGCTGCAATTTTGGTAAGTCTCTCTCTGTGATCGTTTGACTTGTTGGATCAAATTTTTCTTTAAAAGCCCCATTGACGATCCAATAATATTTTTTAAGATCAAGGCCAATATCCAATTCATTTATTGTTCTTTTTGCATTCGAAGTCCAAAACAATTTTTTTGGGTTAACTGTTCATTGTTTTTGATGAGAGCCCAAAATTCCGAAATTACTATTCATTGTCGATTTAAGCCCAACAATTGAGATATTATCATTCATAATCAATTTGTGAGCCCAGAATTCATTTACATCATATGATCAATTAGACTCGTTCCAGATCTAGTCGTACGCATCAAATGGTTATACATTTGGATTCACTCGCATCTGTTCTTACTTCTTAATCGATCACACATGATTTTTCTTCTCGTTTTCTCGATAATCTTGTTTGCTTTCTTTTGTTTAAAGTCGATCGATAATCTGACAATGTGTTTTGATTTCATCGGTTTGGAACATGATGAAATCGGGTTTATATAAGTTCAAATGAAGAAATAATCAAAATTAATTCTTGATTTTGATGAACTTGTATAAAGAAAACATGAATATTATGCGAATCTATTCAATAATCATATTTCGATCCATAATTTGGTGTGTGAATCATTCATTTGCTGTTTGATAATCTCTAATGTCAAAATCGGGTTTGATTTTAGATTCAATTTCAAAAATTGATTGATTCTATGTTGTTGATGTCGCACACAGAAGATGAGTGTTGTTCGATGGTTTGGAGTTTGATTTCGATGATGGATGATTTATGTTAATTTGGGTATGATTTCGAAGATTGCGACCTAGATTCGTTATTAGAATGTGATGTTGATTTAGATGAATTTGGAGTCATGCTTTTGGATTTGATTGCAGAATCGAATTTGGATTCATGTTTAAGGGTCGAACAAATGTGTAATGTTTGAATCGAAAGCAAAATTTAGGGTCACACAGACTTCGCTTTGGGATAATTGGTTTGGGATCGAATGCTTTCTCAGTGTTTTTTTGGGTCTCAGTGTATAGATGTTGAATGGACTGAAAAACGAAGCAATGGCCAAGGTTGACTCGTTAGATGATATTTGTGATGATGAATGAAAAGCTACGAATGAAGTCGACTGGGAAGATTACTGGTTTGTGATTGGGAAGTAAATTGGAGTCAATAGTCGAAGCCTGAGTTGATTTTGATTTCGTTGGTCGATGGTCGAATCGATTGAATTTGAAAAGCTATAGTTGAATTTGAAACTCAGTTTAGATTTCGAATGATTGAAGTTCTATTACACCCCGCTCCCGAGTTCAACTTAAAGAGAGAAAAGAAAGGAAATGAAAGGAAAGTAAGAGAGAATGGTGCTCCCGAGTTTCATTAAAAGAAGGAAGTGGAAGGAAAACTTTCCCTCGTAACTTTCCTCCCGATTTGGGAGGATTTGAAAAGAAAAAAAAAATGTTTAACTTTCCTTCCATTTCTCTCCAACTCGGGAGCACAAATGACAATTCATTTTTCCTTTCTTTTCTCTTCTTTTCTCTCCTTACTTTGTTTTCTCTTCTCTTCTTTTCTTTGCTACAACTCGGGAGCGGTGTGTTAGTGGATAAACTTTTTGGAGTCGGTGATTTTTGGGTCGAAATCAGATTGGAGATGGAGTCGATGTGTGTTTTGTAGAATTGATTGATGTTTGTATTGATAAACTGGGAAGAGTCGATTCAGTGAATCTAACGAAGGGGAGTGAGAATTTTTTTGTTAAAATGGGCAGATGAATTCGTACGAAGGGTATTGAGAATTTCGTAAGAAGGGTGATGAAGTTTCCTACGAAGAGGTGAGAGAAAGAAAAAGAGAAAGAAAAAGTTTCGTGTACGTTGAAGGAGAAGAAACCCAAAAGTTATGAAAATGGTCCCTAAACTTTGGACAGTTTAACACCTTTTCCAAACTTTCGTATGAATAGACAGGGCTTCGTATGATTGGAAGAGGACAACATTTCGTATGTATGGAATGAAAAAGCAGAAGTTTCAAATTTGGCCCCTGAAATTTCGATTGTTTGACACATTTTACAAAACCTTTGTACGTGAGCGTTATTTTTTAAGGCAAATGGAAAAGTTTCGTATGCACTCCCTAAACTTTCATACGAGTATACAAACTTTCGTATGTTTGGACGCAAAGTTTGGTATGTTCAGGGAACAAAAGGCATAACTTTCGAAAATAGTCCCTGAGGTTTTGAACATTTGGCGGTTCATACCCAAATTCGAAAAAGAACTATTTTTGCTGAAAAATTGAAGAATATGCATTTTAAGCCCCTGCAGTTTATGCAAATTGACGCTTTCTACCCTACTTTGGAAAAGGGGGAGAGTTTTGCATTTTTGGCTATTTTGGGCGCAGCAGGTCACTGCAGAATTTTGAAATTGACAATTTCTACCCATTTTTGAGAAATTTTGTCAAAGGAGATCTGTGAACGAAACTAAAAATTGAATATTTTTTAGGTTTTCCGGATTGAAGCACAAAGATTATGCCACATGTTAAGGGGGAGTTTTGACACGAAAAATTCCGAATAGAGGATGTTCTCTTTCCTTGAAGGTTTTATAATCAAATTTCGATTATAAAAAAGGGGAGAAATTTATATGGAAATTCGAACTTGAATTTTTCATATTACGCGGATTTGAAGACCGAAGTGATCTTGAAGTTTTGAAGCTTACGAAATGATGCAATTGAAAGTTCGGAAATGATTTATTTTCGAAATGGGTTTGATTTTATTGAAGATTTTCGGGATGTGTTTCTATGCTCAACTTTTGGGTGATTAATTTGGAGTTTGAGAAGCTCGTGATCATTCGTTGATGCTCGGTTTGTATGGTTTCACATCCTAGAGCCCAAATTGAATAATCATGGATGAATTGAAGATTGAAGTTTGTTTCGACGTGTGTCACCTTTGAGGCTCGAACCGTGTAGTTGCTTGACTTTGGAAGATTTGAAGTGGATCATCCATTCCTAACTTTGAGGGGGAGAATGTTAGGGTGCAAAGTATTTCATGTGTAGACCCACTTGCATGTGGTGCATTAGCCTTATGACTAATGAGTATTTGAGAGTGAGAAAGAGAGACTTGGAAACACCTCTATATAAGGTGGGTTTAGTCCACTTGTAGAGGTGTACTTGAGGGATGTAAAAGTTGAATGTGTAAGTGTGTGTTATTTATGTAGTCTAGATCTAGATCATTTTAGTGTAACACCATACATAATCAATACATCTCTTAAACACCCAAATCACCATGTTCATTGTGCAATCTTTAATTCTGCATGTCAAACCATGTTCTTATGTCACAACAGCGTATGATGCTTTAATTAAGACATGATATTGTCAATTCACCAGCCATGTTGAATTCAAGTAGTATACGAAATAAGTAGATTATTTGAATCCACATACCTTATGCCAAATTTATTATATTTAATGATTAACATCGCGGTATGTAATTATAAGACATAATATCACCAAAACACTAATTATTCCTAATCCAATTAGACATAGCATGTAAGATAATTAGTTGGATCAACATTATGCGTACTCAAAGTTACGTATTATTTGAATTAGTGCCACATTCACTAAAACTTGGTAATACTAGTATTTATGGCAAGGTCGTTTTAGGTTACACGCAAGAAAGATTAGGCAATATTTGACAAGGGGGAAATAGTAAGGATTTAGGGATGTAGAGTTGGCTTTTTGAGGCGTTAAAAAACACTTAAAAATTATCCAACCCTGTTTCTCTCTAATCCTTCTAGTTTCACCATTGATGCCGCACGTGGGTCATTTTTATGGGGCATATACATGATGAAGTCAAATTCTTCATTTGTCTTTAAAGTGTTCACATGATTTGGAGGTGGCAAAGGTTGTTGATCTTCTTCTTGGGTGAGACTTTATTATTGGAGTTCTTGTTTGCGATCTCTACATTTATACAATAAGCAAGAAAATAATCAAATGCTTCAAGGGTACGTCTGCTTTGATTTATCTTATATGTTGTGTTTTAGTTTCTTAAGATTGATTGAACTTGGATCATCTCTAGAGTTATGGGAATTGTTTTTATTGCTTCCTTTGTGACTTTATGGCTCTTGTTTTTATGCTTATAACCCATCCGTAACACTCTAAAAATCCAAGCCAATTTAAACTTTTCAAAAACCACCCAATTTCATTAAGTTATTACAAAAAGGTTTTTCAATACATTTATTATCAAAGTATTCCCAGAACCAAATCATAAAACAAGAACATGAGGAGCGGTACGATCACGCCTTTGCCTTGCCACGGTCTCCTAAAGTACCTGAAAAACATTAAACCACAACTGTAAGCCCGAAAGCTTAGTGAGATATCCCGAAAATACCAACCACATATATCACGCATAACATATCATAACCGAACAGAGCAGCCATGCACTTTGGGTCTACCGTGTGACTGGTCCGACTCACCGGGCCTTCAGTCCACCTGGTCCACTCTCTGAGCCTCGACACGTCTGGTCCGTCCCCGTGGGGCCTTCAGCCTATCCGGACCGCTCGCTAGACCTTCGGGATAACCGGTCCGCCCTGGGTATGTCGGCCTATAGCACAAAGTAGGACCCGCCTCAACCCAACTCCAGTCCAACTACCATGTGCACATAAACATACAATCATATAACAAGTCACATCCAAACAAACCGATCTAGCAGATCACATAACATAACATCATCCTAACCAGGATACCGACCTAACCGGTCACTAGTATAGCATTATCCTATATACCAGGATACCGACCTTAACCAGGTCTTTAACATATACCATCCTAACTACCAGGATGCAAACATAGCAAAGCAATAATATAACAACGATACCGAGATTATAATCCGATAAAGGGCCGGCCTTGGTGCCTTAGACCCTGTTGATATAGTGAGGATAACTCACCTCGCACCTGCCAACTAAAGAGATAAGATCACGCTGCTCCAACCTCTGATGCAGACTTCACCACTGAACAATAACCAAAACACTAAACTCAAATAATTACCAAAATACCCTTGGAAGACAACTAGTCAACACAATAATATCTCTACTCGCCGAGTCACCCCGCTGACTCGTCGAGTCCCTTATGCTCTGAAACTCCCATAACACGACTCAACTCACCGAGTCGCCCAAGACTCGCCAAGTCCCGCAACTCTGAGTCTAACTGCACTCAACTCACTGAGTCATCCCTTGACTCACCGATTCACAGCTCAACCAGGAAAGGTTAGGACCTCACGACCAGACTCGCCGAGTCCAAGGCTATCTTCAACCAACTCGCCGAGTTGTTCTTCCAACTCGTCGAGTTGCTGCCTATCTTCATGTAACTCGCCGAGTAAACCCATGTGACTCGCCGAGTACCACTAGCTCTTAACCCAAACAGAGGCTTTCTAAGCCATGCAGGGTCTCAAATCCATAAATCTACTCTTATAGAAGCCATCCATCATGTAAAGTGGCAAACTTTACGAGAATCCAAGGAGATCTAAGCATAATACACTCTAGGGCTAGGGTTTGGGACAAGAAGGCTTCATCAACAACTCTTGAACAGGGACTTTATGCTCTTTTGGATCATCATAACACTAGATCTGAGGTAGCAACCTCAGATCCAACCTCCAAACTCAAGATAGCACTAGATATACTCCCAAAAACCCCACAAATGATAGATCTAGATGGATAACAGCTCAAATAACGAATCATTACCTCAAGAGAAGACTCTAACAGAAGAATAAGCCAAAACCTTGCAAAGCCCCTTGCTCTAAGTCTCTTAATCATCAAAGATCTCTTCAACCAACTCTCCTTCAACATCCAAATGCTCTCTAAATCTCTTACAAACGAATATTAGGGTTTCTGGATTTCAAGGGAGAGTAAAGAGGCTGGGGAGAGGGTATTATGTTCTTTATATAGGGCTCAACCCCCGGAATTAGGGTTTTCTCCACACAACACCATCTAGCCGCCGACTCGCCGAGTTGGCCACTTAACACGCAACCATAATCGCGACCCTACTCGCCGAGTCTACCCATGGACTCGCCGAGTTGACCATCCACATTTTCAATTTGAACCCTAAACTTGAACTCCTGAACTCGGGATGTTACAATTCTCCCCCACTTAAATTAGGCTTCGTCCTCGAAGTCTGCGGCAACACAACTCCAGAAACTACTCTCGCAATGCACCACCTGGGATTAACCAAATCAGGTTCGTCAAAACACTACCACCGAAACCCAAAAACCCAACTCTTCCCCTGCGGTGTCCTGACCACTGACTAAAGCCGGCCACCGGCTTCATCCTATGATAACCACACTTATCAACCGAGTACCACTCCATGATACTTCACTCATTCCAGATCACAACAATCACTTGACTCTTACGAGCTAATGTAACCCCGAACCACCGGAATCCTGACCCGGTACCACACTGCTATCATTTTCCTCGACAGACATATCTTTCACCGAATTCACTGCTGAGACTTAACCCGCTCCCTTCTTGAGTCCAACTTTATCCCTTCCATGCTGACAGGATGACACATCCTTCAGCCTCAGAGCAACTCCCATCAGTTCCCCTCCGCAACCGCATACACATGCTGAACTGGCTCCAGCATCCTCGGGTTGGGAAAACCCGACACACTGACGACACCTCCAAACATCCCCCATGATGAATTACCACTACATGCATAATTTCTTGTTCACAACCAAACTGGGAATCCAAGGCTCAATCCTTGCATCCCTTCCGAGTCTCGGCAGACATCCAACCCAGATGAGTTTCCACACCACCGGCGCAAACACACTGCTCAATAACCATAATTGGAACACCTCAAACATACCTCCGCGCTACTACTTTCACTTCCGTGAACTTACTCTCCCTCTCGGAGCTACATACCTTTCCCTTTCCTTATCCAAGGAAATCTACTTAGCCGCCTTGTCACTACAACAAGTGCCACGGTGCTCGCCCATCGCTACACCATTCCCTTATAGCATAACCTCTATCCCATGCACCACACATGCTCTGAATCTACTCGCAAGGACTCTCGAATCCATGCACTACCTTCCACTAATCATGATCAGTACCCGGGCCAGACCTTCTGATGCTATCTCATCGCAACATGCTCATTCCATCTCCTCATACAGATCTATCAACACATGCAGAGTCTTCAGCATGAATGGACCTCCTTACCAGGCCTTCAGCCAATCTGGACCACTCTCAGAACCTTCAGTGTGTCTGGACGGCCCTCCAGGGCCTTCAGCCTGTCTAGACCGTTCTTCGAGCCTTCGGCCTGACTGGTACGCCCACCGCCCTTCAGTCTATCCGGACCGCTCAAGTATCATTCCTCATCCCGAATTATCCCTCCTGGAAAACTCTCCCATGCATGTTGTTCTAGCCCTCTAGGGGCTCCAAACTCTAACTCCATCCTACATACTCAATCCCGGCCTGATCCTAGGCCTTCCACAATCAATCGCCCTTTTTCTGAAACCCTTGGTCTGTATCCCGCCCCGTGTGCCTGTCACTTATTCATACCAGCCTACGTTCTTGGCTGACAGAATCGCTGTTGAATCCCATGTTGGATAAGGTGTCTAAGTCCATAACTTATTTGGTATATACTTGACCCGACCGGCATGGTCCATTTGGGTTGCATCTCATCCAAACTATTATGGATAATTTTATGAGAGTTATACACATATGTTTATTAATATATTATAAGTTATAATATATTAATATGAAGTTACGTTATTTAATTAGTTTTAGTCTTAAATTAATTATGGATTAATTTAGAGATTAAAAGGAATACTAATTAAATTATGGGCTATTTGTTTTATATAGTGTGGGCTAATACTCATTTGTTAATGGGCTAGGCTTATGTGGAAGTCCATGGATGATCCATGGAGCTTTTAACCCATGGATCCTTGGAAAAGGAAAAGACATGGGTTATTAGGGTTTCACCCTAACCATGCATACTATATAAGCATGCTTATGGAGCATGAAAGATAGCCTAAGATAGCCTAAGAGAAAACTAGTGTTCTAGTGTGTGTGTGCATGTGTGTGGCCGAAAATACAAGAGTGTATATACTCTCTCAAAGTTTTCCAAGAGTTTGTGGTGTTTGTGATTCCATTTGAGGCATTCACACTATTGGTGCTTGGCCCTCAAACTCCTAAGAACCCAACACAACAAAAGGTATGTAATCTCTTCTAACTCTTTTATGTTGAAATGTTCCCCATGCCATGTTAGATAGGTTATAAACCTTGGAAAATTATTATTTTGCATGTATTTAGACAAACATAGATCCAAGGTTTATTAGGGTTGCATGCACACTTAGGAAGTGTTAGATTGCTCAAAACCCAACAGTGGTATCAGAGCCTAGGCTTGCTTGTTTGATACTTGATGCAAAATAGTGAAAAAAGTCGAAATCGTTGCTGTCTGCATGCTAGACTCGCCGAGTCCATTGGGGGGACTCGCCGAGTCCAAGGCAAACTTCAACCTACTCGACGAGTCCGTTCGTGCACTCGGCGAGTAGGATCGAAAGAATGCAGAATCTCGACTTTTGCTGCTGGAAATGGACTGGAAACATTACCCTAAATTGTTTTGATGTTGTAAAACTTATTTTAGTTGGTGTAATGGTTGTTCTAATCCATTTACAATAGCATATATCAAAAATCCATGATTTTATGTGTTCATATAATTCTTGAATTTTTGATGATCATGTTCATGTTCTTATGAATTTAGAAAATGATAGGAATTATTTGCTGAATTGTTTAGAATTAATTCTTAATCATTTATGTGTTTTGATGGAGTCCATAATTTGTCCTCAAGTTATGGATTACCAAAGGTCACTTTCATTTAACACACACTTAAAACACATAAGTTACATGAAAATGAAGAGTCTTCATTTTTATGAACCTTTAATTCATAAGTTATGAAATGAAGAGTTTTGCAAAGTTACAAAACTTGTCCTCAAGTTTTGGAATTTGTAAAGTTTCACACACTTTAATAAACTTTAATTCCAAACCTTAGAGTTTTAATAGTTAAAATTCAACCCTTATACTATTTATAACATTAATGGTTAATTATTATATATATGTATAAGAATAAGTCGTTTTACCGTTAGTAGGCCTCATTCACGAAGCCGGTCTATAAGGTGGGTATAAGGTTGTTGCCTATAAAATGGCGACTTAATGGGTGTATACTCTCACCCACCGCTTGCTTGATCGGTGGAGGGTCGTTAGCCGAACGGGTAGAACAACGACTTTAAATCCTCATTAAAAGTATAATGAATATTATAAAATAACTAAACTCTTTTAATTCCCAATCTTAGTTATTTTAGGAAAATGTGAACATGGTGCTAATCCATGGAATTCACACTTTGTACCTTACCAAGTCGTTAGTGGAGCGTGTGTGGTTAACCGGCACACTAATTAGACTAGTAAGGATCACGAAGGGTAACTTAATGTTGTCATAGATCAATGGAGCGTGTGTGGTTAACCGGCACATTGATTAGGTGATAATATTAGGAATACCAAGTGAGTTAGCATGGTTATTCACACCTTGTTTTGTGATCCTCGGCATCCCAGTCACAAAACTTGAAGGGCACAATCGAGATTGAAACATGCCATTGAAAAGTTCAATGAATCTCAAAAGAATCTAGGAATTTCAAATCCAATTAAACCTAATTAATCATTTCGTTTTCATGGTGGAAATTGGTGAATCGTCATTCGCCTACCTTTCAAATATATTATTACTTAGATTACGGCATCCCTCTTCTAAGTGTAATATATTGTGATTGGATCCTAGCCTTAATATTACATTTGGGTGTCTTATTAAGGATCCTAAATATCTAATCTAAACTTACTTTCTTCTTTCAGATGTCTTCCAACCCTAATGCTTCAGGCTCTAACCCAACTGGTTCTTTCTCTCTCATGAATCTTTGTGGGAGGGTCATCTTTGATGGTTCCAACTTCATGGATTGGATTAGGAACATCAGGATGGTTACTCGTTACGAGGACAAGGAATATGTCCTCGATAAGGAGTTAAAAGAGCTTGATGAGTCTACTGCTACTCCTGAGGAGATCGCTGAATTCAGGACTCAGGAGAGAGATGCTACTAAGGTGGCATGTATCATGATGGCCACGATGACAGCCGAGCTCCAAAAGTCATATGAAGATTTCTACCCTTTTGAGATGCACCAAGACTTGATGGAAAGGTACCATCAGAGTGCTCGTCAGGAGCGGTATGAAATAATCTCCTCCATAATAACTACCCGCATGAAGGACGGTGAATCCGTCACGGGCCACATGCAAAAGATGCAAAGGTATGTGGACCGTTTGCTGAAGCTGAATGTTAACATCCCCGAGGAGTTAGCAATTGACATCATTTTGCACTCCTTGCCTTCTTGTTATGATCATTTTCGAATGACATATCATATGAACAAGGAGGAAGTTACCCTCAGCAAGCTTCAAGGACTCTTGAAGACCGCTGAAACCGGTCTTAAGGGTAAAACGGTTGTTACCTCTACTACTCCTACTCCAACTTCTACCCCTGTTTTAGCTATTGGGCAAGGCAAAGGGAAAAAGAGGAAGCACCCTTCGAAGGGTACCAAGGGAAAGTCTCTTGAAGGCTCCTCATCCAAGACTAAGAACGGTTCTGTCACTCCTTCTGCCATTCCAAAGGATGCTGAATGCTTTTATTGCCATGAAAAGGCACACTGGAAGCGAAACTGCCCTAAGTACTTGCAGGATCTAAAGGATGGGAAAGTGAAACCCACCTATGCAGGTATTTACACTATATTGTCTAATTACTCAACATATTCTAACTCTTGGGTGCTTGATACAGGATGTGGTATTCACATATGTTCTGATTTGCAGGGCCTAAGAAGAAGTGAGGATGTGGAGCACGGGAAGATAAACTTAATCATGGGGAATAGGAAGGTTTCACCTGTTTCCAAGATTGGAGTTTATACTTTGTTGCTTAATAATGGGTTAAAATTAGATTTGAATAAATGTGTATACTCGTCTGAAATGGCGAGGAATATTATTTCTTTTCATGCTTTGTACAAACAAGGGTTTACCTTTTCGTTTGATAATGAATGTGGTGGTATTAATGCTTTCTTTAATAATGTGTTTTATTTTAAAGCATTACCTTGTGATGGCGTGTATGAAACTGTGTCGATTGTAGACAACTTAGGAAATAATGTGTTGTATATTGATTCTTCTACTAGCCTAGATAAAGCATCATTGTGGCATTGTCGTCTTGGACATGTAAACAAGAAACGCATAGACCAACTCCAAAAGAGTGGAGTCTTGGAATCATTTGACCTCAAATCAGATGATAGTTGTGAATCTTGTCTACTTGGAAAAATGACAAAATCACCCTTCACTGGAACTTGTGAGAGGGGTGAAGGTTTGTTGGACCTAATACATACTGATGTATGTGGGCCATTCAAAACCGCCACAAGGGACGCTAATCGGTATTATGTGACTTTTATTGATGATTATAGTAGATATGGGTATGTCTACTTGATCAAACACAAGTCTGAAACCTTTGAAAGGTTTAAGGAATTCAAACAGGAAGTAGAAAATCAATTGGGCAGGAACATTAAGATGCTTCGATCCGATCGAGGTGGTGAGTATCTTAGTACCGAGTTCCTTGACTATCTTAAGGAGTGTGGGATTGTCTCACAATTGACTCCTCCCAGGACACCACAGCTGAATGGTGTAGCTGAGAGGCGTAATCGTACCTTGTTGGACATGGTTCGCTCTATGATGAGTCGAGTTTCGTTACCAATCTCTTTTTGGGGGTATGCCTTAGAGACTGCCGCCCATATCCTTAATCTAGTCCCTACAAAGAAGGTTACCAAAACACCTCATGAGATGTGGACTGGGAAGGTTCCCAATTTGGACCACATCAAAATTTGGGGTTGCGAAGCTTTCGTGAGGCGTGAAACTCATGATAAGCTTGAACCCCGAAGTGAAAGGTGTATTTTCATCGGCTACCCACAGAAATCCTTCGGTTACCTTTTCTACAGACCCAGTGAGAATGTGGTTTTTGTAGCACGAAGAGGGATCTTTCGCGAGAAAGAATTTATAAGCCAAGGAGACAGTGGGAGGCAGATTGATCTTGAAGAAATTCAAGAATCAATTGGTGAAGGAACCTCAGACACTAGCAATCAACCTGAGGAAGAAACTCCTGTTGATCCGGCTGACGAGTCTGTACCTCCGAGACGTTCCACACGGGTTAGGAACACACCTTCGTTTTATTATGGTTTTCATATTACTACGGAAGGTGATACGTTTATTAGTGATAGTACACTAGTAAATTTGGATGAACCTAGCAGTGTTAAGGAAGCCATGGCAGGCCCGGAGTCTGCTAAATGGAAGGAGGCTATGGACAGCGAGATACAGTCCATGTATGACAATCAAGTTTGGAACTTGGTTGACAATGTACCAGGCCGTAAAACAGTCGGGTGCAAATGGATCTTCAAAAAGAAGACCGACATGGAAGGAAAAGTGCATACTTATAAGGCTCGACTGGTTGCGAAGGGTTTTACTCAAACTCAAGGTATTGATTATGATGAAACCTTCTCGCCGGTGGCCAAGATTAAGTCTATTAGGATTATGTTAGCCATTGCAGCATTTCATGATTATGAAATATGGCAAATGGATGTCAAAACCGCTTTTCTTAATGGAAAGTTGGTTGAGGATGTGTACATGAATCAGCCAGAGGGTTTTGTCAGTGCAGAATACCCTAATAGAGTATGCAAGCTTAAGAAATCCATTTATGGATTGAAACAAGCATCTCGTAGCTGGAATCTTTGTTTTGATGAGAAGGTAAAAGAGTTTGGCTTCTTGAGAAGCGAAGATGAGTCTTGCGTGTATGTCAGAGCTAGTGGGAGTATAGTTAGCTTCTTGGTACTGTATGTGGATGACATACTACTCATAGGAAATGACATCCCAACCTTGCAGGAGGTTAAGTCCTGGCTTGGGAAGTGCTTTGCTATGAAGGACCTAGGGGAGGCTACCTATATCCTAGGGATAAGGATATTAAGAGAAAGGAGTAGAAGACTAATTGGACTTAGTCAGAGTATCTACTTGGATAAAGTGTTGAAAAGGTTCAACATGGAGAATTCCAAGAAAGGAGATTTACCGATCCAAAGCAATACCAAACTGAGTAAGACTCAGAGTCCGAGTACAGAGGCTGAGATAGCTGAGATGAGTCAATTACCATATGCTTCCGCAGTTGGCTCGATCATGTATGCTATGACTTGTACCCGTCCTGATGTGGCATTTGCTTTGAGCATGGTCAGCAGGTATCAGGGGAACCCTGGCAAGGCTCATTGGACCGCGGTAAAGAACATTCTCAAGTACCTGAGGAGGACTAAGGATTGGGTCCTTACCCTTGGTGGCAGTGATGACTTGAGAATATTAGGGTATAGTGATGCTGGTTTTCAGACTGATAGGGATAATTTCCGCTCTCAGTCGGGCTGGATCTTTACCTTAAATGGAGGGGCAATTTCTTGGAAGAGTTCCAAGCAGGAGACGGTGGCTGATTCGACTTGTGAATCAGAGTATATAGCAGCGAGTGAAGCAGCGAAGGAGGCGATATGGCTAAAGAACTTCATCGGAGACCTTGGAGTTGTACCAGCTATTAAGGAACCTATAGAGATTTTCTGTGACAACAATGCTGCGGTTATCTTAGCCAAGGAACCAAGAGATCATGGCAGATCCCGGCACATTGACAGAAAATATCACTTCATAAGGCACAAGATTGAAGAAGGACTCCTTGTGACAAGGAGGATATCGTCGGATGAGAATCCTGCAGATCCCCTTACGAAGGGACTGACGAGGGTTAAGCATTTTCAGCATGCGAGACGCATCGGGCTGAGGGACGATATTAGTTTTACAGATTAGATAGTTTTCCTGAAACTTGTAAAGTGTAATCGACGTTTGATGATGAATAAAATTTGTGATTTATTTATGAGTAAAGTGTTACTATCATTGTCAATTATTTACTATTGTTTCAGTTTTGCATGTTTTGACTTCCAGAATAATTAATTTGTTCAAACCTCCACAATCGATCATACGTCGGAAGTAGGTATGAATCAAGATTGTCATGAATTGGGTTTGTAGATGCCTTAAAGGTGTTTAGGCATGGCAATGGTTGCTGCAACATTCATGAGTACTCATAAGTTATGAGTATTGGTATAAACCCACGCTCACTTGTATCACTTCATGGAATTTATCTCGAGTGATCGTGAGACGATAACATCATATAAATCTTTAAACCTAGAGATATGAGTTGTTACCTATGAGTTGGTTGTGCATTGATTGCACGTAAACGCATCAGTAACTTGATGTTATAAAACGTGCCTTTGTGTACAATTCAATAAATAGTAGAACAAGCATATCAGTCGAAGTTTATCTGTTCCTTCTAGAAATAGAAGCGATATCCGGGCCCCTCGATGATTTTGTGTTGACCCATATACCAGGCCTGGTCAGAACTAAACCGATGTGTTCAGTGAAGTTCTTCGTCAAACAAATCGGATAATCGAGAAACAACTGCTAGACAATAAGCAAGACATAGTTCCATGTGTTTGTCCGGCTGATATCATGAGAACAGAGGATTATGTGATCACTTATCTAAAATGGCGCTTCATAGTTCGACAGAGTCTTCATTGTTCGAGGGAGTTTTCGAGAGCTACGATTGTTGGTTGGTTCCTGAAGTTATAGGCAAATATAGTTATTAGACTTATCCAAGTGGGAGTCTGTTGGATAAGGTGTCTAAGTCCATAACTTATTTGGTATATACTTGACCCGACCGGCATGGTCCATTTGGGTTGCATCTCATCCAAACTATTATGGATAATTTTATGAGAGTTATACACATATGTTTATTAATATATTATAAGTTATAATATATTAATATGAAGTTACGTTATTTAATTAGTTTTAGTCTTAAATTAATTATGGATTAATTTAGAGATTAAAAGGAATACTAATTAAATTATGGGCTATTTGTTTTATATAGTGTGGGCTAATACTCATTTGTTAATGGGCTAGGCTTATGTGGAAGTCCATGGATGATCCATGGAGCTTTTAACCCATGGATCCTTGGAAAAGGAAAAGACATGGGTTATTAGGGTTTCACCCTAACCATGCATACTATATAAGCATGCTTATGGAGCATGAAAGATAGCCTAAGATAGCCTAAGAGAAAACTAGTGTTCTAGTGTGTGTGTGCATGTGTGTGGCCGAAAATACAAGAGTGTATATACTCTCTCAAAGTTTTCCAAGAGTTTGTGGTGTTTGTGATTCCATTTGAGGCATTCACACTATTGGTGCTTGGCCCTCAAACTCCTAAGAACCCAACACAACAAAAGGTATGTAATCTCTTCTAACTCTTTTATGTTGAAATGTTCCCCATGCCATGTTAGATAGGTTATAAACCTTGGAAAATTATTATTTTGCATGTATTTAGACAAACATAGATCCAAGGTTTATTAGGGTTGCATGCACACTTAGGAAGTGTTAGATTGCTCAAAGTGGGGGGCTCCGCTCCTCTGCATCCGGCACTGCCCTGACCTCCTCTGCTGTGAGCTGAAAAGCACGACCCTGAGCCCTCGGGGGCTCCGCTCCACCCTGACCTGCACCCGTAATCCTCAAAGTGGCCGGTGCTGGAGCCTGCACCGGTCCTGCAGCAAGTTGTGGACAGTTGACCCTCAAGTGTCCAACCTGATGGCAGTGATAACAAATCCTCAAATCCTGAACCGGGGCTGTCTGCCGACACCCTCACATAATGCCCCTCCTTTCCACACTTGCGGCATACACCACCAGACCTACAAACTCCAGTGTGACCCTTCCCGCACTTCCCACAAGTGCGACTGCTCTGATCTCCCAACCTAGAATCAACGGTCTTGGATCGTTTCGGCGCCGGCTGCGACTATACTGGGGCCTGCCTCTGCTCTCTCAACTGTAACTCAATCTCCAACTCACGCCGTTGAGCGGCCTCCTGCAACTCCAGCAAGGTCTCGCACCTCTGCGTAGACACAAACTGTCTGATATCTCTCTTGAGCACACTCAGATATCGGGACATCCGAGCCTACTCCGAAGCAAACTCCAGGCAAAACATCGCCCTCTCCGTGAACATCCTGGTGATCTCCATCACCGACTCTGAATCCTACTCCAGCTCCATGAACTCCTGAGCCAACCTCCCCCTCTCAAACCGTGGAACATAACGGGTGCTAAACATCTCCCGGAACTGATCCCATGAAACTTTAGCCCCCTGCGCATCCGAATATGACCCCGTGGTCAATCTCCACCAATCCTTCACCCCGAGCCTTAACAGGTTCAGAGCGCACCTCACTCTCTGATCTGCAGGACACGAACATGTGAAGAAACACCCCTCCATGTCTGACAATCATCTCATAGCCACAATCGGGTCCTGAACTCCATCGAAGGTAGGGGGCTTCGTATTATCGAAGTCCCGATACTAAAAACCTCGACCAGCTCCTCCCCTTACCGCTGCTACAGCCGTTGTAGTCGCCGCAGTAGCCGTCTCTGCAAGAGCTGCATAACGCTCATCAACAATACTCAACCAAGTGGTCTTGATCGACCCAAACAGTTCCGCCAACTCAGCCCGGAACATCGCAGCAACCTCATCATGCAGGATCTCACAAATCCTAGCATCCAACTCTCCTGTGCTCATTTGACCAATAACCTCGGGCGGTACTGACCCACCCTGACCGCCCTCTCCTGCTCCCGATCCTGATCCGGATCCGCTCCTAGCATGCCTCATAACCACCATACTAAAAATACCGCAAAACATCAGACGCTCTCCCAGAACCCCGGGAACCAACTCCCAACCCCCACCCTAGAGGTTGTGGCTTCCTTGATATGCGTATGGGTCCTGTGCTTTCAGTAGTACGGGCCCATACTACCTTCCACACCTACCCATATTTATACCAAGTATCACCACAACACCCTAGTGATGATCACACATAACAAGCACTCAACCCTCACTCCTATAGGAACACTGTAAATTTCATATAGAAAGGAACCCTAGGCTAGCAGGCATCATAAATCAGGAAACTCTATCATGAAATTCCTGAAGATCCCTAGCCTAGTACTAGCATGATGTTCTATCATAACTCAAAAACAATTATATTGTATGGTATTTTGGGGTTACTTACTGGCTCCGGCTGATCGTACCTTCGCGTCCTCTTTTACTCATTTTGAAAACCAATTTAAATTCTCTTTTGAAAACTCTCCTTGATTTGAGACTGGATTCACACGAATGTTCATCCAATTCACTCAAACCAAGGCTCTGATACCAACTTGTAACACTCTAAAAATCCAAGCCAATTTAAACTTTTCAAAAACCACCCAATTTCATTAAGTTATTACAAAAAGGTTTTCAATACATTTATTATAGGGGTATTCCCAGAACCATATCATAAAACAAGAACATGAGGAGCGGTACGATCATGCCTTTGCCTTGCGACGGTCTCCTGAAGTACCTGAAAAACATTAAACCACAACTGTAAGCCCGAAATCTTAGTGAGATACCCCCAAAATACCAACCACATATACCACACATAGCATATCATAACCGAACAGTACAACCATGCACTTCGGGTCTACCATGTGACTGGTCCGCCACACCGGGCCTTCAGTCCACCTGGTCCACCCTCCGAGTCTATCCATATCCATCGAGTCTGTAGTGTGGTTGGTCCGCCCGCACCGGGCCTTCCACCCACCTAGTCCGCTCTCTGAGTCTAGCCATATCCATCGAGTCTGCAGTGTGGTTGGTTCGCCCGCACCGGGCGTTTAACCCACCTGGTCCACTCTCTGAGTCTACAGTATGACTGGTCCGCCCGCACTGGGTCTTCAGTCGGCCTGGTCCACTCTCTGAGCCTCGGCACGTCTGGTCCGCCCTCGTGGGGCCTTCAGCCTATTCGGGCCGCTCGCTGGGCCTTCGGGATAACCGGTCCGCCCTGGGTATGTCGGCCTACAGCACAAAGCAGGACCCGCCTCAACCGAACTCCAGTCCAACTACCATGTTCACATAAACATACAATCATATAACAATTCACATCCAATCAAACCGATCTGGCAGATCACATAACATAACATCATCCTAACCAGGATACCGACCTAACCGGTCACTAGTATAGCATTATCCTATATACTAGGATACCGACCTTAACTAGGTCTCTAACATATACCATCCTAACTACCAGGATGCAAACATAGAAAAGCAATAACATAACAACGATAACTGGATTACAATCCGATAAAGGGACGACCTTGGTGCCTTAGATCCTGTTGATATAGTGAGGATAACTCACCTCGCAACTGCCGACTGAAGAGATAAGATCACGCTGTTCCAACCTCTGATGCGGACTTCACCACTGAACAATAACCAAAACACTGAACTCCAATAATTACCAAAATACCCATGGAAGACAACTAGTCAACACAAGAATATCTCTACTCGCCGAGTCACCTCGCTGACTCGTCAAGTCCCTTATGCTTTGAAACTCCCATAACACGACTCAACTCGCCGAGTCGCCCCAAGACTCGCCGAGTCCCGCAACTCTGAGTCTAACTGCACTCAACTCACTGAGTCATCCCTTGACTCACCGATTCACAGCTCAACCAGGAAAGGTTAGGACCTCACGACCAGACTCGCCAAGTCAAAGGCTATCTTCAACCAACTCGCGGAGTTGTTCTTCCAACTCATCGAGTTGCTGCCTATCTTCATGCAACTCGCCGAGTACACCCTTGTGACTCGCCGAGTAGCACTAGCTCTTAACCCAAACAGAGGCTTTCTAAGCCATGCAAGGTCTCAAATCCATAGATCTACTCTTATAGAAGCCATCCATCATGTAAAGTGGCGAACTTTACGAGAATCCAAGGAGATCTAAGCATAATACACTCTAGGGCTAGGGTTTGGGACAAGAAGGCTTCATCAACAACTCTTGAACAGGGACTTTATGCTCTTTTGGATCATCATAACACTAGATCTGAGGTAGCAACCTCAGATCCAACCTCCAAACTCAAGATAGCACTAGATATACTCCCAAAAACCCCACAAATGATAGATCTAGATGGATAACAGCTCAAATAACGAATCATTACCTCAAGAGAAGACTCTAACAGAAGAATAAGCCAAAACCTTGCAAAGCCCCTTGCTCTCAGCCTCTTAATTGTCAACGATCTCTTCAACCAACTCTCCTTCAAGATCCAAATGCTCTATAAATCTCTCAAAAACGAATATTAGGGTTTCTGGACTTCAAGGGAGAGTAAATAGGCTGGGGATAGGGTATTATGTTCTTTATATAGGTCTCAACCCCCGGAATTAGGGTTTTCTCCACACAGCACCAACTCGCCGAGTCCAGCCGCCGACTCGCCGAGTTGGCCACTTAACACGCGACCATAATCGTGACCCTACTCGCCGAGTCTACCCATGGACTCGCCGAGTTGACCATCCACATTTTCACTTTGAACCCTGAACTTGCACTCCTGAACTCGGGATGTTACACCATCAGTAATATCATAGCCACTAGTTCATGTCTTTTGCACTTCGATTTCCACTTTGTTCTATTAACATATTTTCATGAATGTGGATTGATGAGATCGAGCCACTAAAATTTTTGATGTTTTGAATTTATCTTTAACTTACTCTTAAGAGAACAAGGGGTTTGAAATAGAAAATATTTCTACTTCGTCTACACGCCACTGTGTACGCGACACATTGATGACTAGCATCCGAAACCCTAATTTGTTGAACGCAACGTGATACCTGTTGGTTCGTGATGCACGTTTACTCAGGGAATGCAATCCTTGGTCACTGTTCACATAAACAATTTTTTTTTCAAATTAAGTATGCTTTAGTCACTTAATGCATCTGACAAAAATAAATGTTTCATGTAAATTAGGTGGTTTACAAATATTGGTTATCAACTTGTTTGTTAGTTTTGATTTCTTTGAATATAGTTGTTAAAATAATATCATGACATTGTTATTTAGATGATCTCTTTCATGTGAGATCATAGAAATTTTTTTTGTCAACTTTCTTTAAAATTTATCGTTATTAATTTAATATAAAAGTTGTAATCCATGTTCAAAATAATTGTTTTCTTTTGAATTGTATGGACCTGATACATCGAGCCTCGACATGACCTATATGCTGTTTGGAATCCCATGGAGTTCCAGCTAGCATCATTTAAGGTCCCAAACACCACAGTAAAGTTTTAGATTTTTTTAAAAAAGACAAAAACCGCATTTTGGCCAAGCACAAGTCATCAAACTATTGTTTTACAACCATATCAAAATTAGAGTATCTTTCAAAACATGACAACTACATGATAATGTGTACACTCATGCTTTCTCCTTTCCATGATTCTCTGAAGTACCCGAATCATTTAAATTCAGAGCTGTAAGCCAAAGCTTAGTAAGTTCTCCAAAATACCGCACACAACAATACACATGCAATGCATGCACACATGAGCGTTCAGTCTGTCTGGAACGCCTCATAAGGCCTATAATACACCTGGACCGCTCACCCGAGCCTATAATATATAGTTGGACCGCTCCCAGAGCCTACAACATTGGGTTAGACTGCTCTCCCTGGGCCTACAGTGACAACTGGACCACCCAAGTCTCTTATCCTACAACACAAAGTAGGACCTCCTTAACCCAACCACAACATGTCGACAAATGCAAAAAAACAAACACTAACCAGAAAACACAGGTAATCGTAGTAGATCTACCACAATAACATGTCATTATAGCATAAAAACATCCTACACACAAGGATACATACTACATTACAAACTATAGTGAGAAAACTCACTTTGTAGACGAACAGACACCAACAAAGCTATCACGAAGCAAAGATGGGTGCTTCAAGCCATCTATACAACAATCAGAGGCAAATCCTCTGTCTATAAACAAAAATCCTCCAGTTCACTAAAAGTAAACTTGGTCAAAAAGTCAACATTCAAATGTCAAAGGTCAATCTAGATGGTCGTTACGTCATGGAAACTCAATGACAAAACAGTCACGAAAAACCACCTTCATCACGTTGTGGTGAAAATGATGCCACGTCGTGGGAGCTGCTCTTGGATAGTTTAAGGAATTAAGACATTAATCCATTAAGCCACACTCTCATCTATTTTAGAAGACTTTCTAACGTCTACAAGCTTCATTAAAACCCTTTCTTTATGAACAAGCATGTCCCATGCATGTCTTGAACTCTAGTTAGGTAGATATTGTGAAAATGAAGTCAAATCATCCATGGAACCAAAAATCCACCAAAGTTTAGATCTGGATCATTAAACCTTAAAGGAACCTCAAGGATCCATTAACTTGCCAACTTTATGGAATCCATCCACTCAAACTTTCCCAATCATGAAGAAAGGTGCATAAAAAACTAGATCTAGAAGAATAACACTCAAACATATGAATTTGAGGACTTACAAAAGTCCAAAATGAGAGCAATAAGATGTTTGGAGAACTTGCTTGCTGAATCTTTACTCCAAGGACACCTTCTCTTCTTCTTCAAAGCACCAAAAATCCACCACAAAGAGCTCAAAATGTCAACAATGGAGGCTATGGTTTGCTTAGGTCGAAAGGGAGGTAATGGAGCTTGAGGGTGAGAAAACCCTAGCCATCACATCCCTTAGATAAGTCCGAGAGTCCAAAAAATTATGGTTTTGCATGCTGGCCGCCACCATGGCTTGGCCACTACTATGCGATGTCGTGGTACCTAGATTGAAAGGTGCGTTTCTTCGGGCACGGCCACGTCGTGGTGCCCTTACCACCATGTTGTGGCCACAAAAAACATATATGTTGAGTCTTGAATGCCATAACCACAATGATGTACACCTGGTGGTGTTACATTTCTCCCTCACTTGAAATAGATTTCGTCATTAAAATCCTCTATCAAAAATAGATCTGGGTAATCCTCACGTATCTCCGTCTCGGGCTCCCAGGTCCACTCAGATCTCTTCCGAAGCTACCATTAATCCTTAGCCAAGGGCACCACCTTGTTACATACAGCTTTTATCTTCCTATCCAATATCGCCACTGGCCTATCAAGATAGTGCGGGCACTCATGACCTAAATTTCATCTAATGGGACCACTAGTGTATCATCCATCAAGAGCTTCCGAAGCTAAAAAACATGGAAAGTGCTATGAATCTGGCTCAACTCCTCAAATAACTCTAACCAGTAGGCCACCTCGCCCACCCTGGCCACCACTTGAAAAGGTCCGATGAATTGGAGGCCCAACTTTCCCTGCTTCCTGAAGCGTATACCACCCTTCCATGGTGATACCTTCCACAAAACCATATCCAAAACATCAAACTCCAACTCAGACCGTCACCTATCAGCATACCTCCTATGTCGTTATGTGTTGTCTGTAACCTCTGTATGATCTATTGGATAAGCTCTATCATATGGAGCACTTCCTTACTGCTTCCCATAACCCTATGGCCAACCTCTCCCCAAGAAACTGGAGTTCGAAATCTCATATCATAAATAAGCTCAAGGGGAGGTGCACCAATGCTGGAATGATAGTTGTTGTTGTACGAAAATTCGGCTAAAAAGACGTATGAGTCCCAACTCCTACCAAAGTCAATGATATAGGCCCTCATCACTTCCTCCAAATTCTAAGTCGTACGCTAGCTTTGACCATCTGTCTACGGATGATAGGTTATGTTGAAATGCAGTCTAGTATCCAACTCCTCATAACCTCTTCCAAAACTTGGAAGTAAACCGAACATATCAATCTAAGAAAATAGATATAGGACACTATGGCAAGAAACCACCTCCTGAACGTAAATGTTAGCCAATTTCTTTGTCGAAGAACTCTCCCAAATAGCACGAAAATGAGTGCTCTTGGTTAGACTATGAATATTAACCCATACAACATCAAATCTTCTAGGAGTCTGGGCTAGCTTCATAAAAACGTCCATGGTAATCTGTTCCCATTTCCACATTGGGACCTCTAAAGACTGTAGCTTTTAATGGGGTCTTTGATGTTCAGCCTTGACTTTCTGTCACCCCTCGACAAACCAAGTTATCTCTCTTTTCATGCAAGGCCATCAATAGCTAAGCCTCAGGTCTCGATAAATTTTTGTGTCTCCTAGGTGAATCGAGGACGTGGACACATGCGCCTCCTCCAGTAACGTCTGATGGAACCCACCGGAAACTGGAACCCAAATTCGTCCACACTGGGTCAATAACCCGCAACTGTCGGTGATAAATCTAGCATTCTGACCCATATTATTCTCATTCTTCTAGTTCAGCTTCTTGATTCTCTCAACATGAGCCTCCATGATCAAATCCAAAAGTGATGAATTGATGGTCATCCTCAAACGTAAGTCTCGAATAGGAGCACTAGCTGCCTTGTAGCTTAAGGCACTAGCGATAACATTGGCCTTCCTCGGGTAGTAATGGGTCTCATAATCATAATCATTGACCACGTCAAGCCACCTACGTTATCTCATATTTAGATTCGGTTGGTATATAAGGTATCTCAAATGCTTGTGATTTATGTATATAGAAAAACAGACCCCATAAAGGTAGTTTCATCAAATCTTAAGGTAAAACACCACGACCCCTAACTCCAAATCGTGTGTGGGATACCCAGCCTCGTAAGGCTCCAACTGTCTGGAAGCATAAGCAAAAACCCTACATAGTTGCATAAGCTCCACCCTTAAACTGGTGATCGAAGTGTCACAATACACCATAAAATCCTAGACGCCCTCAGGAAGGGTCAATATCGGGGCCTCACTTGGCTGTTACCCGAGAATCTCGAATGTTGGCTGCTGCTCAGGCGTCCAATGAAAATCAACAATCTTCTTTGTCAAGTGAGTAAAAGGAACAACAATCTTGGTGAAATACTATATAAATCACCTATAGTATCCTTCCAACCCAAGAAAGCTTCGAATCTCAGATGGAGACATCGAGATACAACATCAACGCCTTAATTTTGGTTTGGATGACTAATATATCGTTCTGATTGAATAGATTTGCAAAAAAATGAAACTCCTAAAACCAAAGCTCACACTTGGAGAACTTGGAATAAAACTTCTCCTTCATCATTACTCCATGTAACTCCCACATGTGCTCATCATATTGCTCCTAGGTCTTGCAATAGACCATAATATCATTAATGAATAGAATAATCGATCGATCAAGCATTGGCATTCAAATCCATGAATGTTGCACATGCATTAGTGAGCCCAAATGGTATTACCACAAACCTTATCCAGTTCGGAAGTTTGTCTTCTCAATATCCTTTTCTTTGACTATCATCTAATGATATCCTGACCTCAAATCAATCTTGGAAAACCAAGATGCACTCCACAGCTGGTTGAAAACGTCATCAATCCTCGGAAGTGGATAACGGTTATTCAATTTTAAATTATTCGATTCCTGATAATCAACGCACATCCTATGAGAACCATCCTTCTTTACGAAAAGGATCGGCTCTCCCTTAGGCGAGCTACTCAATCAAATAAACTCCCTGTCCAGCAACTCCTGAAGCTGAGTGGACAAATCATAGATCTCAAGTGGTGTGAGGCGATACAACACCTTAGAAATCGGGGCCACATTAAGGATCAAATCGATCCTAAACTCGTCCTGCCTCACCAGAGGCACACCTAGTAAATCTTCTAGGAAGACATCTACAAATTCCCTGATCACTAGCACATCAAAAACTTAGTTCTTCCCTTCCATCCGAGTGTCGACTACATACACAAGATAAACCATACATCCATTTTGCAGATACCACCTACCCCTGGTAGCAGAATAGAAAGTCGAACCATCCCTGGTACATTCACTATAAATGGTCAGTTCTCCCTTACTTGGAGTTCAAACCACCACTAGCTACCTCTCACAATTAATCATAGCTCAAAATCTCCTCGACCAGTCCATCCCCATAATCACGCACACATCCCCAATAGGGATGGGAATTAGATCAATCGGGTAGGGAACCCCGAATATCTCGAAAATACAGTCATGGAATATGCTCGAAAGAAAAACCTTTTGTTTTTTGGTGATGGAAACTCGTAGCAGACACTCCAACTTCCGAAGAGGCATATCGAA
Organism: Lactuca sativa; assembly: GCF_002870075.4. Classification (NCBI taxonomy): domain Eukaryota; kingdom Viridiplantae; phylum Streptophyta; class Magnoliopsida; order Asterales; family Asteraceae; genus Lactuca; species Lactuca sativa. The sequence goes on from NC_056629.2 coordinate 74,839,426, forward strand.
ACTCCTGGGAAATGATTGAGATACAAATGACCGACTCGCACCCAAATCAAAAAGCAGTAGAGTAGGCAATGAATTTACTACAAATGTACCTAAAAAAGAAACATAAATAGATGCACACATAAGTTAACTTGATAGAAATATAAATAAATACATATATGTAATGATGTCGAGTGCCACTCTGGCCTCCTCTCAATCAACATAAAGGATCGACCTTTGGCCTTCAGGGCCTCATCCCTCCCTTGGCGTCCATATATGATACAAAGAGTCATAGGGGTTGGTACATGCACTGCCCTAGCAGCAACCAATGGGAAGTTTGCCTTCACATGGCAAACTTGATCACAGTGGAAGAAAACTCGATCGCTCTACTGTAAAGAATACTAATGTTGATGACAATCTCTACCAAAGTGGCCCTCCCTGCCACACTTATGGACCTGATTCCTAACCAACGCAAACCCTCATGCACATTCCGATACTTGCCAAAAGTGTGGGGCTTCTGGCCTCTAGAACGGAAATTATCGGGCATAAACCACTTAGTTACAGGTTGGTTTGAACTGGGGTCTTCCACTTCTCTCTCTCACCTAGGTCTTAATCTCAATCTCTCTCACCTTGGTCTTAATCTCAATCTCTCTCTTCCAAGCAAATGATTTCAACTTTGTAAGTGTCCGATACTACTAAATCAACATGAACTCCTAGATCTCAATCTTGAGCATACTCAAGTATCACAAAATCTGAACCTGCTCTGAAGAAGTGTACTTAGGGCAAAACAAATCTCTCTCCATGAAAATCTCGGTGATCTTTGTCATTGATTCTATCATCTACTTGAGCGACATATACTCTTGGTCTAACTACTCTCTATCTCTCTCTCTCTCTCTCTCTCTCTCTCTCTCTCTCTCTCCACCAATGGAACATATTCAGTGTGGAAAATCTCCATAAACCTGCTCCCCATGTCACTATGGACCACTCCCCAATCGAGAAAGTATGAGTAGAGAACTTCCCCCATTCATTCTCCCCCCGTCGGAGAAGGTTCAGTGCAAACTTCACCTTCTGGTTCTATGGGCACGAAATTGTGTAAAAACATCCCTCCACATGATATATCTATATCATAGCCACTATCATGTCCTTGACCCTCCACTTTGTAGTCTCACAACACTTATAGATGAAGTGGCTACAGCTGTAGCATCCTCAGTGTTGGCAACATAATGCTCGTCAAACATCTCAACAAGTATGGTCTTTACAGACCCGGACATCTCTGGTATTGCCTCCCTAACTACCACAGTCACCGGAGTGGCGATCAACTCTTGGATCTCATCACCACTCAAACCAGGCCTTTTCAGGCCATCAACAAGTGAATCAGATCCTCGTTTCACAACCATACTGAAAATAAACACAGAACATGTCAAAATCACATATCATACTACTTCTCAGCTACAAACTCCTCGAAATCCATGACTTCCTTAACACACGTATGGGTCTTGTGTTTAAAGTAGTACATTCTCGTACTATCTTCCACACCTACCTGTATCTTGTATTTGTCCTAAGAGTTACCACAAAGTTCTTCGGCAACTAAGCCCACTATAACTAGGGTATACATACACCTTATACTCACTCTCACAAGAGTAACAACTAATTTCTCACTTATGTTAGCACTCTATCAATCAAACGCTTAACTCATGAAAGCTCCACTAACATTGCGATCACATTGCATATGCTAATCATACATAATGTTAGATTTGATATGATTGGTTTATTACTTTACAACAAAATGCTCAATATGGAAAACACTTAACAATTAAGAAATAGCGCATGCAGCCTAAAAGGTTCTATGTATTTCATATTAGGAAACATACTTTGAATAACAAAACTAATATGAACGCCAATAATTTTGAAAATTAGACATTAGAGTTACATACCTTAAACTCATTATAGCAAACAAGTTTCTTGATTCCTTTCTTTGTAGACTTGAGAAGCTAGCACCAAATGTTTAGTGACTCAAATGGTTTGTACCCAAACCCTAGCAACAAGAACCCATTAGCAGAGATGAGTAAAATTTCGACTATCCTTCTAGTATAGAGCATGGATGAAAATAAGGCACTTAAGGGTCCTATTTATACCTAATAAGATAACCCTAGAAACACTAATGTTGAATAAAATAATACTATTGCAAATCCGGGTGGTTATCCAGTTTCCTTATCTTTAGAGAAAATATTCCAGATGTCTTTTGGCATCTCCAAAACTATCCACCCTCTTGGACTATTTTGAAATTCCTTTTTGTTCAACAATTAAACAATTACAATTCAGTCATTGCACCTTTAATTAATTCTAGTTAACCTAGAATTAAATAAATTAGTTATGAGTAATTCTTAATTAATTTTTACTATTTCAAATTAATATATTAATCATATAATATATTAACAAATTATTTGTTACAATTTATTATGTGACACCCAATTTTTTTCTTTTTTTTTTTTAAAAATTTTTAACTTTTAAAACCCATCTTAAATTAAATTAAAACAACTGAAATAGTCATAACATAATCTATCAACTTAATAATCATATAAAATAAGTGCGGAAGTAATAATAATAATAAGGTCCCAACAAAATAACTAGTAGCGATGTCCCGATGCTCCATGTCAAGCCTTAGCCTCTTTAATCTTAACACCTGAAAAGTTATAAGGGAAAAACGTAAGCACGAAGCTTAGTGAATTCAAACACAGACATTGTACTAACATTCATATTTACTAGCCCTAATCCATTTTCCAAGTATAATGATAAAGGCAAAGAACGAATCAATGTCTATATTACGAGAAGGACTTGTAGGTTTGAACCGCACCGGGAAGATCCCGTATCATTTGGCCCTAATCACCGCACCTCACGAAGAGTATTACGTTGGTGATCTTACCTACCCACCGCACCGGTAAATCCGTATCCTTTGGTGGTGTCCACATATCCATAATTAGTTACATACAGTGCACATGTACGAATTAAAACAATACTTATATAGCATGCTTTTATAATAAATTTAAATAATCACACACGAGCTAACTAGCAAACACAATCATCAATACAACGGTGTGAGAGAACTCACCTTGAGTGAGTATTAAGGATGGCTAACAATCAAATAATGCTACCAAGCTTGAGAAAACTTCAAAACCTCACCTAAGAAGGACTAAAGGTTAGAAAGGAGAAGTAATGAAGCTATGAGTTGAGAAAAGAGTAATCACAACAAGGTCTCTAAAACAGACCTGCTGTTCAAAACGGATTTACTCCAAAATCTAAAACAGAAACATAGCTTTAACTAAATTTTATAGGGAACTATGATTGTTCAGGATTCCACAACTATAAAGAACTCATTCTAACTCCAAAAGATGAATTAAATATGAATTTTACAAAATGGTGTATCACTTCTGTCTCCAACAATACAGTCAAGTGATGTTGGCCAATTCTACCCAACTTGTGAGTAGAATTCGTCCAAAAGAAAATTAAGAGAAGTAAAGGACATACAAGTGAAAATCTCAGAGTTGGAGTTGAATGAAAAGAATCTCTCAAACTCCAGATATAAAATTCACATTGTGGACAATCACAGCACTAGAAAAAGCTGGTGACTGCCCACTGACCTGTAGTGTGGATCCATTCTAACCAATTTATAATTGTAAATAACACCCCATATTCTCCAGATCTTAAATTCATAATATAAGGAACATATAGAAACTTGGAATCACTCTGGATCCTTTTCCAAGCCTTAGAAATGATGAAAACAAAATGACATATCAGAACAGACCCGGATCAGACCTAACAGCAACGATGCCATTCTTTCACATAGATAAAGCCCTTATCAGTGAGGTTGGCCTTCTTAAGAACGTTAGCCAACTCAATTCCTGAACTTTTGGAACTGGTTTGGGGTCCGTTTGAGTTATAGAGATCCAGATATGATTTTTACAAAATGACTACAGATCTGATGGAAAACAGAATCGTAGCCACCCGTGATTCCTTTTTGGCTTATCCATCCTTCTCCTTTTGAAACACATTTTAAGATGTGTTCATCATCCCAATTCAGTCCCCATGATAATGGTGGTACTAAAAAGGGTTAGGGATCATTAGGATTTCATTTAGCCACAAGGATGTAATAATAATCAACATGAAAATAAACATAAGCACATAAAATCATCATTCTCCCTTTTAAGGTTTCCATGATCTTTTGCCACATGTAATCCCCTAGATCCATCATCCACCATATATGCGGTGAAGATAGGATATTGAGATGATGTATGAGATAAAATTACAAATCAAATAAGAAGGAGAAGAGGTGAAGATGAAATCATAAAACTAGAACAAGGTTATGAATCAAGTTGTAAGAAAGGATAAGGAGGTTCATACCAATACGAATCAAGGCTGGAAATGAACAAGAATTAAGCTCCAAACAGCCCCTTGGCTGCTCTTGATCCCAAAGAGAGAGAGAGAGGGACGATTTTTGAGAGAGAGGGAGGGTTTAGAGTGTTGTGTGTGTTCCAAATGATTCAATTTACACATTAAGTACTATTAACTAGATGGACTCTGCAAATAGGCCCATAGCCCATGGACTTCAATAAAAGGAGTTTACAAGATGATCAAAAGAGTCCAATAACATAAGAAATCAGACATTGGTTAAATAAATTAACCCAAGGTTACAAGGATAATTAAATTAAAATAACCAAACGTACCGAGAAAACCCGGGGCGTTACATATTAATCATATAATGAATTAATAAATTAACCTCTCTCTCCAAAAGTCATTCTATTGAGTTACTAGTTATGAGATCAACCCCAAAAGGATATTGCTTATGTTTACAAGTCATACCAATTCAGTTATGGGCTTAGACACCTTAATCTAATAGTCTCCTACTTGGATAAGTCTATAAAAATAATTGCAAGTATAACCTTGAACTAAAAATCAAAATTTGTTTCTGATGTGCATAATTATACCTTCCAGTTTTAAATTTATATCCTAACAAAACTTACTAACTAATGAACTTATAACCAGTATACCTGGTCAGATTATAGTATAGAAAAGTATGTCGGGTATCAATCACAGTGAAATGAATTTAGCTACTAAAATAACAAATAAAAATTAAGTATGTCCTGTATGAATCTCCGGTAGTACCCTGCCAATCCCAAAATTCTCCTGATATCCTAGGGAGATTTTGGAACCTCTCATTGCATAACCGCATCGATCTTGGTCGGGTCGACCAAAATCCCCTCCTAGTTAACGAGGTGTCCAAGGAACTAAACAAATTATAACCAAAACTCGCACTTTGAGAACTTGGCATACAACCGTTCTCGCCTCAAAACTCCCATTAGCTCACGGAGGTGCTCCTCATGTTGTTCTCTGGTCTTGGAGTATACTAAGATGTCATCTATAAACACAATGTCTGAGCGATTGTGCATTGATCTGCATACTCAGTTCGTCAGGTCCCTAAACACTACTGGCGCGTTGGTGACCCCAAACAGCGTCACCACAAACTTGTAATGTCCATAACGGGACCGAAACGCGGTCTTTTCCTTGTCCTCCTCCTTAACCCTGACCTGATGGTATCCGGACATCAGGTCTATCTTGGAGAACCAAGATGCTCCCTGTGACTGATCATAAAGATCTTTTATCCTTGGTAGTGGATAACGGTTCTTCACCGTTAACTTGCTCAACTCCTGGTAATCAATGCACATTCGGTGTGAACCATCATTCTTCCCGACGAAGAGAATCGCCTCCCCATGGGGAACTACTCGGATGGATGAACTGCTCGCCCAACACTTCCTGCAGTTGAGATGACAGCTCCTGCATATGGGGTGGTGCCAACTGGTACGACACCTTGGCGATAGGGGCCACACCTAGCACTAGCTTGATCCTGAACTCAACCTGCCTCTCCGGAAGCACTCCTGGTAACTCCTCCAGAAACACATTTACGAACTCTCTGACAATCGAAACATCCAAATCCGAACTCTAATCCCTGACCTGCGTATCCACCACATACGCCAAATAACCTGCACACCTTTTCTGAATATACTGCCGACCCCTGGCAGCTGAGCAAAACCCTGAACCCAATCTGGTGCCCTCGCCGTAGATAACCACTTCTCCCTTACTTGGGGTTCGAACTACCACCACCTGACCCTCGCAGTCGACCATGGCATCGAAATGACTAAGTCGGTCCATACCCACAATCACACATACATCCCCCATGGGAAATGGAATCAAGTCTATCGGGAAGGATACCCCAAAGATCCCCAAAACCCAACCCCGATAGATAGAAGAAGCAGAAATCTCGTGTTTGTTGGCGACCTGCAATGAACACTCTAGCTCTCCTACAGGAAAACCGAACTCCCTACTAAACAATCGAGAGACAAATGACCGACTCGTCCCAGAGTCAAATAATACCAGCGCAGGTAAGGAGTTCACTAAAAACATACCTAACATATGTACAGACACATAAGCATAAAACATATATAATCAATAAGATAATTGGATAGAAACATACCAGCCACCATATCCGGTGTTGTCCTGGCCTCCTTGGCTGTAAGCTAAAAGGCGCGCCCCCAAGCCCTCGGGGACTCTGCTCTACCCTGAATCCCGTCAGTAATCCTCAGTGTAGCCGACGATGGGGCCTACGCCGGCTGGGCAACGAGCAATGGATAATTGGTCTTCACGTGACTAACCTGATCATAGTGGTAATAGATCCTGATATCCTGAACCATGGTTGACTGGCGGCAATCCCTCGCAAAGCGCCCCTCCTTGCCGTATTTGTGGCATGCACTACTGGATCTACAAAATCCAGAATGACCAATCCCGCACTTCCCACAAGTGCAGCCGCGCTGGCCCCTAGACCTAGAATCAGCGGTCTTGGACCGCTTCGGCGCAGCATGTAACTGCGTCGAGGCCTGCCTCTGCTCTCATAACTATAACTCAATTTCAAGCTCACGCCGCCTAGAGACCTCCTATAAATCCAATAATGTATTACAACGTTGGGTAGCAACAAAATGCAGGATGTCGTTCTTGAGCATGCTCTTATAGCGTGTCATATGAGCTTGCTCGAAAGAAAACTCCGGGCAAAACATCGCCGTCTCAGTGAACATACAGGTGATCTCCATCACCGACTCCATACTCAGTCTCAAATCCAAAAACTCTTGTGCCAACCTCTCCCGCTCAACCCGTGGGATGTAGCAAGTGCGAAACATCTCCCTGAATTGATCCCATGTAACCGCAACTCTCTAATCATCAGTATACGACCCTGTCATCAACCTCCACCAGTCCTTTGCTCTAGACCTCACAGGTCCAGAGCACACCTGACCTTCTGGTAAGTAGGACATAAGCATGTGAAAAAGCATCCCTCAATGTCAGATAGCCACCTCATGGCTATGATTGGGTCCTGAATCCCATTGAAATTCGGGGGCTTTGTGTTATTGAAGTCCCAGTATTGAAAAGCCTGAATGGTCCCACCACCAGCGGGTGCTACAACTGCGGAGACTGCAGCAGCAACCGTCTCAGCAATCGTTGCATGGCGCTCATCAAAGTACTGGACCATAGTGGTCTTAATAGACCCAAACATCTCCGGCAACTGTGACCGGAATAGTGTAGCAACCTCATCATGCAGGATCTCCCGAATCCTGGCGTCCAACTCATCTGACCCATCTGACCAATAGTCTCTGGCACTGCTGGTCTACCCTGACTGCCATCTCCTGATCCTGATCCAATCCGGTCACAAACCGCCTCGTAACCACCATGTTGAAAATATACTAGGAAGATATTAGATATTCCATATAATAATCGGGGAACCAACTCCTAACAAAGCCCTAGGAGTTGTGACTTCCTTGCTACGCATATGGATGCTGTGCTTTTAGTAGTACGGGCCCATACTACCTTACATACCTACCCATATTTGTCTCAAGTATCATCTCAACGCCCCAACAATATACATAAGCATGGAGAGCGCTCAATCCTCACTCCTAGAGGAAGGCTAATATCTCATAACTGGATGACTGAACCCACATAACCCATCCTTGAAACTTCCACCAACCCTGCACCACTCGTGTATGCTAGTAATACATAATGTTGGACCCTACAGACATTCGAATACCGATCCTACCCTAATCCCTTCATCAAACAAGAACAGGAAATCAGGCCAAACCAAACATTCACAGGATATAAGATCTTAATTATGTACAACTATGATGCATACACTAAACAAATATAGTAATGATGCCAATTTTATATAAGAAAAACCCTAGGCTATTAGGCATCATATATAAGGCAAACCTATCATGCAATTCCTAAAGACCCTTAGCATATAACTAGTATGCTGTTATAACATATCACAATATCAAATATCCGTAAGGTATTTTGGGGTCTACTTACTAGCTCCAGATGATCGTACACTCTGCATCCTCCTTTAGTATTTTGAAAACCATTTGAAAATCATTTCTTTAGTTTGAGACTGGATTCACATGAGTGTTCCTCTAATTCTCTCAAAATAAGGCTCTGATACCAACTTGTAACATCCATAACATTCATTAAAATTTAAAAAAATTTCAAGCATCCAAACACCATTATTTCTTACAAAATGTTTTCAAATCGTATCAAAGTATCCCAGAGATAAAATCATAAAATTCGAGGAGGTGCACCATCAAGCCATTGCCTTCCCGCAATAATCCGAAGTGCTTGAAACAAAATGCAAAACTTTAAGCCCAAAGCTTAGTGAGTTCCCCCAAAATACCAACGCCATACAAACCATAACCATATCATAACAAACAACATGCATATAGAGTCTGTAGTGTTGGATAAGGTGTGTAAGTCCATAACTATATTTGGTATGTACTTGAATCGATTTAGCATGGTCCGTTTGGGTTGCATGGCATCAGAACAATTTGGATAGACTTTTGTGAGAAGAGCATATTTATGATTTACTAATATATTATAAGTTTTAATATATTAATATGAAATCATATTATTTAATTAGTATTGATCAAGAATTACTTTTGAATTATTTTTTGTGATAAAAAAGAAACTAATTAAATAAATGGGGATTGATTTGGTAAATCATTCATTCTTATATAGTGGGATTATGATCCATGATTCTACATGTTGCGCTAAACCCATGGGGTGACCCATGGATGCTACATGTAGGTTAAAACCGATGGAGCATAAGGAATATGGAAAGACATGCACATTAGGGTTTGCATGGTGAAACCCTAATTGCATTACACTATATACATGACCCCATAAGCTTGGAAATCAGCACTTAAGATACATAAGTGAGGGCTAGCCAATTTTGGTTCAATATAATATTCTCTCAAGTTATTCAGTTTGTTGGTGGTGTTGTGTGAAGCATTTGAGGCATCACATTTGGGGTGATAGGTTCTCAAAGTCTTAAGGAATCAAGGCTACAAGAAAGGTATGTCATTCTACTAGAATTTTGTATTATATATACCCCATGATATGCTAGTTAGGATGAAACCTTGGAAAAATGAAAGTTTGCATGTATAATAGTGAAAACATAGATCCAAGGTTTCTAGGGTTGCATGCACACCATAGGAGTGTTAGAATGCTCAAAACGCAATAGTGGTATCAAAGACTAGGCTTTTTTTTCAATTATAGTTGATGCAACTTGTTCAAAAAACGATTTTCTGCTCATTGTTTAGTGAACTCGCTGAGTCTCTTGGGGGGACTCGACGATTCCATGTTGAAATTCATCCAACTCGTCGAGTTGGTTCTTGCACTCGACGAGTTGGAGGCCCTGAGTGCAGAATTTCGAGTTTCAATGCTGGAATTGGACTAGGATCATTACCCAAAACTGTTTTTAGATTGTTAAACCTGTTTTTGATGTGGCAATGATTGCGCTTATCCAATTTCAAAGATAATTGTCAAAGTTTCAAGTTATATATTAAGTTTATATGATTCTTGAAAATTGTTGATATGAATTATGCATGCTTATGAGTTTTGTTAGGTCATAGAAATTATTTGACATGCTTGTTAGTTTAATCGTTGATCTAAGTGCTTTTTAATGGAATCCCTAACTTGTCCTCAAGTTATGGAATTCCAAGGTGTTTTCATTAAAATTATTAACAGTCATAAGTTATAGAAATGAAAGGTTTTGAAAAGTTTCAAAACATGCCCTCAAGTTTTGGAATTTGTAAATTCACTTTAGAATACTTTAATTCCAAACCCTAGAAATTTAAAAGTTTAAATTCAACCCTTATACTATTATATTATTAAAAGACTAATAATTATATATATATATATATATATATATATATATATATATATATATATATATTGTATGTATGTATAAGAATAAGTCAGTCTTACCGTTAGTAGGCCTCAGTCACGAAGTCGGTCTATAAGGGGGTATAAGGTTGTTGCCTATAAAATGGCGACTTAATGGGTGTCCACTCTCACCCACCGCTTCCTTGACTGGTGGAGGGTCATTAGCCGAATGGGTAGGATAAAGACTATAATTCTCATTAAAAGTATAATGATAATAAAGTAACTAAATGTTTTTTTATTAAATTCCCAATCTTAGTTACTTTAAGAAAATGTGAAATTGATGCTAACCCATGAAATTACACTTTGCACCTTGCTAAGTCGTTAGTAGAGCGTGTATGGTTAACCGACACATCGATTAGGTGATAAAGTTAAGAGTACCAAGTTAATTTGCATGGTTATTCACACCTTGTTTGTGATCCTCGGTATCCCAATCACAAACTTGAAGGGTATAATCAAGATTTAAACATGCCATTGAATTGTTCAATGAATCTCAAGAGATCTAGGAGTTTCAATCCAATTAAAACCTAATAATCTATTTCGTTTTTTATGGTTGAAATTGGTAAATCGTCATTTACCTACCTTCAAATATTTTGTAGCTTGGATTAAGAAATCCCTATTCCAAGTTATAAAATATTGTCTTGGGTCCTACCCTTAATATTTCATTTGGGTGTCTTATTAAGGAGTCTTTATCTAATCTAAACTTGTCTCTCTTCCTTTTCAGATATCTTCCAACAATGCTTCTGGCTCAAACCCTACTGGCTCCTTCTCTCTCATGAACCTTTGTGGGAGAGTCATCTTTGATGGAACTAATTTCAATGATTGGATTAGGAACATAAGGATGGTCACTTGTTATGAGGACAAGGAGTATGTCCTTGATAAGGAGCTAATGGTTATTAATGAGTCTTCTGCTACTCCAGAGGAGATTGCTGAGAACACTACCCATGAGACGGATGCCACTAAGGTATCTTGTATCATGTTGGCTACCATGACAGCAGAACTCCAGAAATCCTATGAAGATTTCTACCCTTACGAGATGCACCAGGACCTGATGGAAAGATACCATCAAAGTGCTCGTTAGGAAAGGTATGAAATCATCACCTCCATGTAACAACAAAAATGAAGGATGGAGAGTCTATCATGGGCCACCTGCAGAAAATGCAATGATTCGTGGACCGTTTGCTAAAGTTAAATGTGAACTTTGATGAGGAGTTAGCAATAGATATCATTCTACACTCCTTACCCTCATGTTATGATCAGTTCCGCATGACCTATCATATGAACAAGGAGGAGGTCACATTTAGCAAACTTAAAGGACTTTTGAGGACTGCTAAAAGTAGTCTCAAAAGTAAGAATCTTGTTACCACTCCTACTACAGCTCCTGTTCTGGCATCCAGGAAAGGTAAAGGGAAAAAGAGGAAGACCCCTTCAAAGGGTACCAAGGGAAAGTCTCTTGATGGCTCCTCTTCGAGTGGAACCAAAGGTGGTTCTACCACTCCCTCTTCCAACCCAAAGGATGTACAATGCTTCTACTGTCAGGAAAAGGGGCACTAGAAGCGAATCTGTTCCAAGCATTTGCAGGATGTTAAGGATGGGAAAGTTAAACCCACCCATACAGGCACCACATACTAATTCTTGGGTCCTTGATACAGGGTGTGGAATTCACATTTATTCTGATTTGTAGGGCCTAAAAAGAAGTGAGGATGTGGAGCACGAGAAGATAAACTTGATCATGGGGAATAGGAAAGCTTCACCTGTCACCAAGACTGGAGTTTATTCTTTATTGCTTAGTAGTGGGTTAATATTAGATTTGAATAAAGCCTGTTACAAGTCTGAAATGGAGAGAAATATTATTTCCTTTCATGGTTTGTACTAAAAAGGATTTAGTTTTTCATTTGATAAGGAATGTGGTAGTATTAATGCTTTTTATAATGTTGTTTTTTATTTTAAAGCATTACCTTGTGATGGTTAATATGAAACTATGTCCATTGTATAAAACTTAGGAAATAATGTATTGCATATTGATTCTTCCACTAGTTTGGATAAGGCATCCTTGTGGCGTTGTCGTCTTGGACATGTCAACAAGAAGCGTATAGGCCAACTCCAAAACGCTGGAGCCTTGGAGTCATTTGACTTAAAGTTAGATGATAGTTGCAAATCTTGTTTACTTGGAAAAATTATTAAGTCACCCTTCACTGATACTTGTGCTAGGGGTAAAGGTTTGATGGACCTCATAAACACAGATGTGTGTGGACCCTTCAGAACCACCACAAGGGATGCTAACCGCTTCTATGTGACTTTTACTGATGATTACAATAGGTATGACTATATCTACTTAATCATGCAAAAGTCAGAAACCTTTAAAAAATTCAAAGAGTTTAAACAAGAAGTGGAGAATCAGTTAGGCAGGAAGATAAAGATGATACGATCTGATCGGGGTGGTGAGTATCTTAGTATCGAGTTCCTTGACTATCTTAAGGAATGTGGAATTGTTTCACAACTGACACCTCCTAGGACACCACAACTGAATGGTTTGGTTGAAAGGCACAATCGAACCTTGATAGACATGGTTCGTTCCATGATGAGTCGAGTTTCATTACCGATCTCATTCTTGGGTATGCCTTAGAGACTGCCGCCTATATCCTTAATCTAGTCCCTACCAAAAATGTTGCCAAAACACCTCACGAGATGTGGACCGGGAAAGTTCCCACTTTAGAACACATCAAGATTTCGGGTTGCGAGGCTTTCGTGAGGCGTTAGAATCACGACAAGCTCGAACCTCGAAGTGAGCGGTGTATTTTCATCGACTACCCACAGAAATCCTTTGGTTATCTCCTCTACAGACTGAGTGGCAATGTTGTCTTCGTGGCGAGGAGAGGAGTCTTTCCTGAGAGAGAGTTAATAAGCCAATGAAACAGTGGTAGGCAAATTGACCTTGAATAAATTCAAGAGTCAAGCGGTGAAGGAACCTCAAACACTAGCTATCAACCTGAGGAGGAAACTCATGTTGAGCCGATTGATGAGTCCGTACCTCTGAGGCGTTCCACAAGAGTTAGGAGGACACCTGATTTTTATTATGGTTTCCATATTACTACAAAAGGTAATGCATTTATCAGTGATAGTACACTGATAAATTTGGATGAACCTAACAACTTCAAGGAAGCCATGGCAGGCCGTGATTCTGCCAAATGGAAAGAGGCTATGGACAGTGAGATTCAGTCCATGTATGACAATCAAGTTTGGAACTTGGTTGATAATGTACCGGGTCATAAGATAGTCGGATGCAAATGGATCTTCAAGAAGAAGACCGACATGGATGGGAAAGTACACACTTATAAGGCGTGATTGGTTGCGAAGGGCTTTACTCGAACTCCGGAAGTTGACTATGATGAGACCTTCTCACCAGTAGCAAAGATTAAGTCTATTAGGGTTATGCTAGCCATAGGTGCATTTCATGATTATGAAATACGACAAATTGATGTCAAAACTACTTTGCTTAATGGAAAGTTGGATGAGGATGCTTACACAATTCAGCCAGAGGGTTTTGTTGATGCAAAGTACCCTAATAGAGTATGTAAGCTTGAGAAATCCATCTATGGATTAAAACAAGCATTTCACAGATGGAATCTTTTTTTCGATGAGAAAGTCAAAGAGTTTGGCATTTCAAGGAGCGAGGATGAGTCTTGTGTATATGTTAAGTCTAGTGGGAGTATAGTTAGATTTTTGGTATTGTATGTGGATGACATACTACTCATAGGAAATGACATCCCAACCTTGCAGGAGGTTAAGTCCTGGTTGGGAAGTGTTTCGCTATGAAGGACCTTCGGGAAGCTGCCTATATCCTAGGGATAAGGATATTAAGAGACATGAGTAAGAGACTAATTGGACTTAGTCAAAGTACCTACTTGGATAAGGTGTTGAAAAGATTCAACATGCAGGATTCCAAGAAAGGTGAATTACCGATCTAGAGTAACGCCAAACTGAGTAAGACTCAAAGCCTAAGTACAAAGGCTGAGATTGCTGAGATGAGTCGAGTACTATATGCTTCCGTTGTAGGCTTGATCATGTATGCTATGACTTGTACTCGCCCTGATGTGGCCTTTACTTTGAGCATGGTCAGTAGATATCAAGGGAATCCTTGCAAGGCTCACTGGACTGCGGTAAGAATATTCTCAAGTACCCGCAGAGGACTTAGGACTGGGTCCTTACCCTTGGTGGGAGTGATGACTTGAGAGTAGTGGGGTATAGTAATGCCAACTTTCAGACTAACAGGGATCATTTCTGCTCTCAGTCGGGCTGGGTCTTTACCCTAAATGGAGGAGCAATTACTTGGAAAAGTTCCAAGCAGGAGATAGTAGCTGCTTCAACTTGTGAATCAGAGTATATAGCAGCAAGCGAGGCGGCAAAGGAGGTAGTATGGATGAAGAACTTCATTGGAGACCTTGGAGTTGTATCAGCTATAAAGGAGCCTATGGAGATTTTCTGTGATAACGAGATTGCAGTTGCCTTAGCAAAGGAACCAAGGGATCACAGAAGATCCAGGCACATCGACCGGAAATACCACTTCAGTAGACATTGAATAGGACTCCTCATAGCAAAGAGGGTATCATCAGATGAGAACCCAACAGATCCCCTCATGAAGGGACTATGTAGGGTTAAGCATTTACAGCAGGCGAGGCGCATTAGGATGAAGGATTATATTAATTTTAGTAATTAGATAGCTTTCGAAACTTGTAATAGTTGAAATGTAATTGACATTTGATATTTAAATAAAAGGTGTTTTTATTTACTAGTATGGTACTATCTTGTGTCAATCATTTACTATTGCTTCATTTTGCATGTTTTGACTTCCAGAATAATTATATTAATCAAACTATCAACAGTCGATCATACTTTGGAAGTAGGTATTGAAATAAGATTGTCATGAATTAGCTTTGTAGATTTGTCTGAATTGTATTAGACATAACAATTGTTGTTGCAACATTCATGAGTGACCATAAGTTCTGAGTATTGGATTCAACCCATGCTCACTTGTATCACTTCATAGAATTTATCATGAGTGATGGCGAGACATTAATATCATATAAGTCTTTAAACCAAGAGATATGAGTTGTTGACTATGAGTTGGTTGTACATTGATAGTACGAAAACGCATCAGTAACTTGATGTTATAAAACGTGATATTGTGTAGAATTTGATGATTAGTTAGTACAAGCATATGAGTCGAAGTTTATCTGTTCCTTTTAGTCCTTGGAGGATTAAAAGTGATATCTTGGTCCTCTCGATGTTTTTGTTTTGACTTATGTGTCGGGCCTGGTCAGAACTGAATTGAAGTGTTCGATTAAGTTCTATGTCAAACAAATCAGAAATAGGGAAACACACTGCTGGACAATAAGTATGACATTGTTCCATGTATTTTTCCGACTAATATCTTGAACATAGGATTATATGATCACTTATCTAAAATGGCACAACTTAGTTCCACGAGACTTTTAAGAGCTACGATTTCTGGTCGGATCCTAAAATCGTACTTGCAGCTATAGTTATTAGACTTATCGAAGTGGGAGACTGTTGGATAAGGTGTCTAATTCCATAACTATATTTGGTATGTACTTGACCAAATTTAGCATAGTCCATTTGGGTTGCATGGCATCAGAACAATTTGGATAGACTTTTGTGAGAAAAGGATATTTATGATTTATTAATATTTTGTAAGTTTTAATATATTAATAGGCAATCATATTATTTAATTAGTATTGATGAAGAATTACTTTGGAATTAATTTTTGTGATAAAAAAGAGACTAATTAAATAAATGAGAATTGATTTGGTAAATTATTCATTCTTATATAGTGGGCTTATGATCCATGATTCTATATGTTGCGCTAAACCCATGGGGTGACCCATGGATGCTCCATGGAGGTTAAAACCCATGGAGCATAAGGAATATGGAAAGGCATGCACATTAGGGTTTGCATGGTGTAACCCTAATTGCATTACACTATATACAAGACCCCATAAGCTTGGAAATCAGCACTTAAGATACATAAGTGAGGGCTAGCCGATTTTGGTGCAATATAATCTTCTCTCAAGTTATTCCAATTGTTGGTGGTGTTGTGTGGAGTATTTGAGGCATCACATTTGGGGTGCTAGGCTCACAAAGTCTTAAGGAATCAAGGCTACAAGAAAGGTATGCCATTCTTCTAGAATTTTATATTACATATACCCCATGATATGCTAGTTAGGATGAAACCTTGGAAAAATGAAAGTGTGCATGTATAATGAAAGTGTGAATGTATAATAGAGAAAACATAGATCCAAGGTTTCTAGGGTTGCATGCACACCATAGGAGTGTTAAAATGCTCAAAACCCAACACGCAGTATGACTGGACCGCCCTCGTCGGGGCTTCAGTATGTCTGGCTCACTCTCAGAACCTTCAGCATGTCTGGTCTGCCCTACCGGGCCTTCAGCCTGTCTGGACCGTTCACCAGGCCTTCGGTCTGACTGGTATGTCCCATTAGCCTACAGTCTATCCGGGCAGCCCGGGGTATGTTGGCATACAACACAAAGCAGGACCGCCTCAACCCACCCCCAAGCATACAATCAACACGTAGATAGCAAATGCTAGCATGTATAACAGTCAAACCGATGTAACAGATCACTAATCATAGCATCATCAAATATACCAGGATACCGACCTAATAGGTCACTTAACATAGTATCATCCTATATACCAGGATACAGATCTAACATATCACTAAGCATATCATCATGCGACAACCAGGATAACAATCCAAAAAGGGCCGATATTAGTGCCTTCGACCCTGTTAGTATAGTGAGGAAAAATCCCCTAAGAAGTAGTGTTGAATCAAGAAGATCAAACCCCAACTCTCGGCTCCGAAATCAACTGCATGTAATCAGTTAATCACCATATAGCTGATTCCATTAGAATCCCAAATTATGAAAATACCCTTAGAAGTCAAACTTGGTCAAAGTCAAAGTCAACGGTCAAGGCCAACAATCCATGTTGACCCAACTCGTCGAGATCATCTACTGACTCATCGAGTTCCTTCGGAACTCAAAAACCGAAAACTTGAGTCAACTTGCCGAGTTACTTGGCTATGCAACTTGTCGAGTTCCTTCAACCATTTTCTCATTAAGAAACTTTAAGCGAAACCAAGGCTCCAAACTGTAGATCTAGCCTCCTAGGGTGTAGTTACTACGTAAAGTTGCTAACTTTACGTGCTTGCAAGGCATCAAGAAGTTAAAACACCCAAAACTAGCCTTAGGAAGAGGTTTAGGGCATTGAGAAAGGCCAAAGCTTGCTAAAGTCGAGAACTCTATGTCCATGAGGGCCTAGAGGAGTCCATATCTGAACTCCTAACTTCAAAACGTGGTCAATACCATAAATGCCTCAAGAATAAGCTAGATATGACCCTAAGCTCTTGAATGGAGAGATCTAGCAAGAAAATGATCAAGGTAATGACTTTTTACCTTCAAATGAATGCCAAAACGAAGCAGATGCTGGATCTACAAGCCCATTCTCGTTCCAAGCTTCTCAATCTTTAAGGCTCTTCAAGAAATGCACCAACCACACACTCTTTAGCCTCTCACAAACTCAAAATAGGAGGTTAGCTCGATTAAGGTTTGTTTCTGGACATGAAGGTGGTAAGGGAGGCTGGAAGGAGGACTTAAGGCCCTTTAAATAGGGTGCAAACCCTAGGAATTAGGGTTTTCAAGCACATCCTCAACTCGTCGAGTTGGGTCCTCCAACTCGTCGAGTAGGTCCTGAAGTTCATGCGGCCTGATCAGTATCAACACGACGGTTGGGGCATCCAACTCGTCGAGTAGGTCTAAAAATATGAATATCAAACCTTTAAATTTATACATGGGAGTCAGGATGTTACATAATGATTACTTGCACAAAAAGTCGTGTCGTTTATGAAAATTAAATATAAGGTTTTTAGCCTAACATGGCTAAAAACGAATTACAAGAAGTAAAAACGAAATCTATTTGAGAAATCTTACTAAACAAAAATAAAACGCGAATCATGATCTTCATGTTTGTGTTTCGCACTCGAAAACCTCTTAAAATTGCCTCTTAGTTGTCTGGAATCACGAATGATCTAAATTTTGGGTTGTAGGAATGTTAAGGAGGCTTATTTATACGTCCTGAAAATTTTGAGTTATAAATTCAATCGAATTTATTCTAGAACGATCAAATTGTTTCTAACACAATCAAATTTTTGGTCGAATTTCATGTTTTCTGATTTTCTTGATCTTCTGATTTCGAAGACCTAATTCAATCGAATTTATTAGGAAATTCATTTCAATTTTTCTACTCTCCTTTTTCTTCAACTGAAAATGAACTAAGAAATCCTCGAAACTTTATTAATTCAATCAGATTTCTTGAATTCTGACCGAAACGTCAATGTTTCCCGGTTAAAGTAGTTTCCAGGCATTCCTCAGCATCATCCACTAGTTTCGAGCTCCAATTTAGCTCCAAAGCTCCGTCAAATGCATCCTCAATGTGCCGTATTCTCAATCCTTGCTATTTTTCCCTAAAAATCATAACAAAAGTGAGTAGTAAGGGCATTCTGCAAACATAATGAGAAATACACAATCTATAATAAAACAAGGGAAATAGTTAGCATTTTATAAGAGAATAGTGATCAAAACATGCTAATAGATGCATATAAAATGAATCTAACAATGCTTAATGCGGAAAAAGCACTTAACTATTACGAAAGGGCACATACAACTCAAAAGTATCTATGTCTTTCACATTAAGGCAACATACTTTGAATAACAAAACTAATATGAACCCTAGCAATTTTGAAAATAAGAAATTATAGTTACATACCTTAAACTTGTTATAGCAAACAAGTTGCTTGATTCCTTTCTTTGTAGACTTGAGAATCTACCACCAAAAGTCTAAAACATCTAATGGTTTGTACCTAAACCCTAGTAACAAGAACACAAGAGGAAATAGGAGTAGAATTTATGCAATCCTTTTAGTATAGAGCATGGTCGAAAATAAGGCATCCAAGGGTCTTATTTATACCTGATAATATAACCCAGGAAACCATAATCTTGATCAAAGTAATACAATTTCAAATCCTGGTGGTTATCTAGTTTCCTTATCTTTAGAAGAAATATTCCAGATGCCTTTTGGCATCTCCAAAACTATCTACCCTTATGGAAAGTTTTGGAATTCCTTCTTGGTTAAATATTGAACAATTACAGTTCAATCCTTGCACCTTTAATTAATTCTAATTAACCCATAATCCAAATTAATTCTGATTAAATCATAATTAATTAGTACTATTTCAAATTAATATATATCATATAATATATTAACAAATTATGTATTACAGTTTATTAATCATATAATAAACTAATAAATTAACATCTCTCTCCAAATGTCACTCTATTCAGTTACTAGTTATGAGGACAACCCAAAAAAGGATTTTTCTTCTAATTACAAGTCATACCAATTTAGTTATGGGCTTATACACCTTAATCCATCACGATAGACAGTCGAATAATTGATTCTTAGCCTAAGCCCACAACCAAAAAATGAACATGAATTAAGGCTAAATTAAGCATTCTAATACTATAAAATCCTAACTATGTACAATCATGATGCTTACACTTAGCAACTACAACAATAATGTTGATTTCATAAAGCATAAACAAGAAATTCCCCTAGGATATTAGGCATCACAAATGTAACAGCTCAAAAATCATAGAAATTTAAAATTTTCTAAAACAACCCATTTCATCCATATAGTGTTTAGAAAACCATTGTTTCAAAAATATTATTAAAAATAGAGTTTCCCAAGATCCAATGTCATAAAACAGGAAAATGTGCACGATCATGTCTTCGCTTTCCCACGATCTTCTGAAGTACCTGAAACAATGAACTAAAACTATAAGCCAAAGCTTAGTGAGTTATCCCAAAGTACCACCACACCACATAACAAATAAAAGCATACAAACATGACCCTTCAACTTAACTAGACCGCCTCGCAAGGCCTACAACCTATCTAGACTGCTCTGCAGGCCTTCGACCGCCTCGCAGTGCCTATAGCCTGTCCGGACCGCCCCGGGTGTCTTGTCCTTCAATATAAAGTAGGACCGCCTCAACCCAACCATAATATGTCGACATATGTAATAGAAAAACATAAACACAGATCCAACAAATAAAAATAATCATACAGATATACCAATCAACCATATACTAGCATATCACTATCCTATAACCTGAGTACGTAATCAAGTGGTCCGACATTGGTGCCTTCGACCTACGGATATAGTGAGGAAAACTCACCTCTCAGTCCGACGAGTAGACAATCACCTGAAAAATTCAAATCCAAAATAATCAAAAGAGATGAATAGATCACCTAGGGCTAGGGAGGATGGCTAGATTGTATCTAGACATTCATCTACAAAATTCAAATCCAAAACTTATTTCAAAACAAATCATGAAAATTAATTATGGTTGGCTTAGAAACCCCAGTTTTAACTTGCACCGATTTGTAATTTTTTTTTTCTCTAACTCTTAGGTAGAGTTCAATTTTTAATATATTACAACATTGCCGTTAAAAAATTCATGAATATTAATCAATTAAAAAGATCCAACAAACATGAAAAAATTTCTGAACCAAGTTATATTTAATTGAATACCTATATATAGACAAATTTGACATTTACTATTACAACAAAGGCCGTAAACCAACTGAAGGTTCGGCAAACCGTTCGTGAACTGTTTGGTGGGAAGTTCGTTTATGTTTGTCTATTTAATAAATGAACGAACATGAACAAAAATTATCGTTCGTTAAGTTAAATGAACGAACATGAACAATTGTCTCGTTCGTTCATTTATGTTCGTGAACGTTCGTTTACGTTCATTTGTGTTCGTTCGTTTAAGTTTATTTATATTAATTTATATTCAATTTTTATTATATTGCTATATTATATGTTTGTTTATGTTCATATATGTTCAATTGTGTATTTTTTTTATCTTTATTCGTTTATGTTTGTTCATTTATGTTCGTTTAGCATGTTCACGAACATAAACGGACGAACATGAACAAGAAATCTTATTCGTTTATCCGTTCGTATTCATTTATTGTTCATGTAACTTAAACGAACGAATATGAACAAGACCTTGTTCGTGTTCGTTTGATTCGTTTACGGCCTTAATTACAACCATCGCTAAACAAGGATTATAGTGTGCACATAAAAAAGTTGCACCATAATTTTGTTAGACTTTCTTCTTCCATTATTAAGCGACACATGAATTCAACGGATAACACGAATATTGTCAATTTTCAATATTTTCTCTTGTATTAAATAAAACTACTGAAATGCCTTTTTAATCCTAGAATTTCACAAAAGTGTCTCACATCTAGCCTCTTCGTTTAATTTCCCTCACATTCCAAAATCCAAATCCTTCTAAATTCCTTTTACAATAACTGACTTGTTCCAAAACATGTACTTCAATCTCCATTCTTGTCCTTCAAAGATGGGCATGCATGACTCCATGTACACATCAACACAAGACAATCCCTTGATTAATCACTTAGAAAAACTGAAATAAAAATGAATGAATCTTAACAAGATAAAAATTATCAGACTTTTCATTTGGATTGTCAAATGAAAATTTCAAGGTTTATTCAAAAAAATATAAAATTATTATGTCTTTTAATTATACAGTTATCACAATAATATATGACCCTAGTACTTCAATTTCAGGCCATTATTTATTTTTCAAAAATAGTTGGCTATACTATAACACATATTAATAGAGATACAACGCCCTTATAATATATATATATATATATATATATATATATATATATATATATATATATATATATATATATATATATATATATATATATATATATATATATATATATATATATATATATATATATATATATATATATATATATGGTCATGATCTTTTGAGAATTCATATTTTCCCGCAAACTATTTCATGTGAAATTTTTTTTCTAAAAAAACTGACTTAAAGCATTAAGTCAGTCATATAGAAATGCATTTGCAAAAAAATGTGTACATATGAAAGTTATTTTTGACGAACATATGCACTTCCGACGTTTGTGCATATATGCACTTTTCATGTATGTACATTTATTTTTAATTTTATTACGAATGTACTTATATATAACATATTTAATGTCTTAAGTCATTTAAAAAAAAGATTTCACACGAAATAGTTCGCAGAGTTCATGGGAATATATATATATATATATATATATATATATATATATATATATATATATATATATATATATATATATATATATATATATATATATATATATATATATATATATATAAGCATTGCCTTGATCAAGTTGCAACATGGTTAAAAACAAAAAATTTGAACAATATTTGATTTCTCATATTTATTTAGATGCTTAAATAGTACATAACCAAAATCAATACTACATGTATGAAACATCTATCAACGATTTATATAATTTGTATTATGAAAAATGTCACTGTATGTACATCTTTACCCATCAACTCACAAATAATTTTTTGTATTAATAATTGTCAATGTCGGCAACTTAGTAAATTATGAGTAGGTAAAACAATAATACAGGTGAATTGGCATCTATGTGGAATCATACATGGCACATTCCAGATGATGCATGTTAACATGGCATCATGTGTTGATATGGATGATTTTTCATTAAGCTTGTATTTTTTTCAAAGAGTTTTTCTAAATTTTCTTTGAAGTTTAATGTTAAAGTAGTTTTAGACAATACTAGAATCTCGAAATACCGACAATCATATTCGTCGGTATTCCGTTGGAACAAGCGAATACTGACGGATTGTCGATGAAAAGTAAGCCGTCAAGATATTTGTTACAAAATACGAACCGAATATATTTCCAACATCATCATTTCATTTACTATGAAACATATGGCTTACAACAAACAAGTACAATTGAAAAACCTCACTACAAATTACACTTAACAATCAGATTTACAAGAACAGAAACCCTAACAATGAAACCCTAACCTTGAAGTGAGATAAGAGACGAGAGAAAATATCTTGTGAATAAAAATGAGTTCAATTGAGAAATGAAACACGCAACAATAAATACCCACGGCACTCCGCTGACCCATGGATTACCCATGGACCGGGTTGGATCGACAAACCAACGACTTCCCACAAATACCAATAACTTACAAAAAAAAGCTCAACAATAAGAAAGATACGGAATGCTAACTATGCAAGATATATACTTTCAACGCTCCCTCCCAAACTTATCAATGAGATAAATGAAAGATCAATTTTTAGAAAGCATATTTATAAGAACTATACTACTTGGCAAAAATTCTGATGTAATGAAGTTAAGGACTTTGTCAAAATATCTACATTCCGATTAGAAGACTCAATTTTAACAACTTTAAAAATTTCATTTTCAATTTTTTTTTTGTTATAAAATGAACATCAATATCGAAATGCTTTGTTTTTTTCATGAAAAATAAGATTTAAAACTAACTTGATCGCAGATTTATTGTCACAAAACAAATTAACAGGAGTCAAACCTTTATGACCAAGATCATTCAAAAATTTTAATATCCATAAAATCTCACAAGTTGTAAAACCCAAAACACGATATTCAAACTCAGTAGATGACTTGGATATTGTTTTTTGTTTCTCACTTTTCCAAGAAACTGGAGACCACCTAGATAAATCAAATATCATGTACTTGACCTTCTAGTTGAGAAACACTTTGCCCAATCAGCATCCACAAAACCCATAAGATCAAAAGAATTTGTTTTTGAAAACAAGACACATTTTCTAGTACAATTTTGTATGTACCTTAACAACCTAAATGCAACATTAAGGTGAGACTTACAAGGTTTTTGCATATGTTTACTTAAAGTTGGGACAACATAACAAATATCAAGTCTAGTCATAGTAAGATAGATTAACTTCCCTATAAGCTTTTGGAATCCAGTAATATTAACAATGTTATCAGAAGTATCATCATAATGACGACGAAACACAAGATTAATGTTCAAGATGTGTGTTAACAGGTTTACATTACAACATACCAAATTCAGGCAAAAGTACCAAAAAATACTTCCTCTGGTTTAAAAACACACCAATATTAACATGTAAAACTTCAATTCCCAAAAAATATTTTAACATTCCTAAAACCTTTATATGAAACTAAGATTTAAGGGAACCTTTTACATTTTCTATTTCAACACTACAATTTCCAGTCAAGATAATATCATCCACATATACCAACAACATTACAATTGAATTATTTTTAGACCTCACAAACAAAGAATAATCACTAACAGTTTGAGTAAGACCAAAACTAGAAAGAAAGGACTATAATTTTTATTCCAATTTCTAGGTGCCTATTTAAGGTCATATAGCGATTTAACCAACTTACAAATCCCTAGAATCTTTTTTAGAATGGTATCCTTTAGGTAAAGTCATATAAATATCTTCAATCAAATCACCATAGAAAAATACATTATTAACATCAAGTTGAAAAAGATGGTCAGGAATGGTTAACAACAATGAAAATCACACGTCTAAGTGTAACAATTTTTGCCAGAGGAGAGAAAGTCTCCTCATAATCTAACCCTTCTAACTGATTATAAC
The DNA here is from genome assembly GCF_002870075.4 of Lactuca sativa. Classification (NCBI taxonomy): domain Eukaryota; kingdom Viridiplantae; phylum Streptophyta; class Magnoliopsida; order Asterales; family Asteraceae; genus Lactuca; species Lactuca sativa. The sequence goes on from NC_056629.2 coordinate 74,864,380, forward strand.
CTTTTACATTAAGCCTGACCTTATATCTTTTGACCTCTCCATTAGACATATTTAATTTTATATATCCAACAACATCCAATGGGTTTTCTCTTTTTAAGAAGGTTAACAATATCTCATGTATGATTTCTATACACAACCTCCATTTATTCATTCGTGGCTTTGACCCAATTAAGGTGTAAAAAAAGCCTCAAGATATGTATCATGTTCACAAGTTTTATTAAGATTAGATACAAAACACTTATTTTCATTAATTAAAATAGAGTACTTCACAGATCTCTCAATTCCATACCTGTGTTTACCTTCTACAACATTATCATTAAATCTAACTGGCAAACGAATATTTCTTCCAAAACGAGTGACTCCTAAAGAGTGACAATCAGATGTATTACTAGGTTCTAGACTACTTTCCTTAGCCAAAGTAGATGAGCTAGGATGAGCCACACTAACCTGAGGCACATGTGCCTCGTCAATCTGGTTGTTGACTCCACTATTGGGGGTCTCATCCAGGTTGTGAATTGCTTCAACACCTTCAGGTTGAGGGGTTACTCCTAAATCCCTTATAATAGAGTTTTCTTGAAGAGACCTAGATAACAAAGTCTTATCATAGGAAAAAGGATCACTAGGGTCAATAGGATCATGAAGCTTATCATTAATAGATGATTTAATCTTTAAAGGAAACACAGATTTGTAATACTTTACATCACTGGAAACAAAAACAAAATTTGAATCAAGACATAAAACTTTGTAACCCTTTTTGTTTAGAAGAATAACCAAGAAAAATACACTTTTCAACTATTTTAGAAAATTCATCAAAAGTATTTAACTTTGTTGCAAAACAAAGACACCCAAAAATTCTAAGTTCATAAAAACTAGGAGAGGACTTATACACAAGTTCATAAGGTGAAGCTCAATGTAAAACAAAAATAGGAATTCTATTGATTAGAAAAATAGATGTTTGAATAGCTTCACCCCAGAAACTCAGAGACAACCTAAATTGGAATATTAAAGATCTAGCAACATTTAAAATATGTCTATGTTTTCTTTCAACCACCCAATTTTGTTGCGGTTAGTGAACACATGAGGTCTAATGAATGATACCTTTATCTTAAAAAAAAAGACTTCATGTTATGATTTAAAAACTCAGAACCATTATCAGACCTCACGTTTTTTACCTTAACTTGAAACTAATTGAAGAAAATATTAAAGAAAGCACAAACAAATTTAAAAAATTCACTTTTAGACTTCAACAAATATACCCAAGTGGCCCTAATGAAATCATCTACTATAGTCAGAAAAAAACCTAAATCCTTCTGAAGTGGTCACCCTATAAGGACTCCATAGATCTAGATGAACAAGTTCACCTAAGTTAGGGGTCGTTTGATAATTAATGATTGAGTTAGTACTGACCGAGTTAGTGCTGACTACATTAGAACTTCTGACTCAGTCCATATCTGACTGAAACCATGTTGTTTGATTATATCTTTGACTGACCGCGTTGAATGATACAAAATGTCCATATTATCCTTATATAGCAAAATTTCTTTTCATCAAGTATTCTTTTGTTTATAACACCAATAAAGACATCAATATCATTTTACATTTAATTATATATATATATATATATATATATATATATATATATATATATATTTATAAGAATATTTTTCATTAAAAGGTTTGTTTTGTAGTATTCAAATGTAATTGTGCTAAAAAATAATACGACAAAAAAACCCAAGTTTCTTTTAAAGTAGAATCTCTTTTTTCTTTATTTTAAGATTATTGTATTTTGACTAGTCCACTTCTACATACTTCCATCTTTCTGTACATTCATCTTTTAAGCTTTCAAGATCATTTCACCGATTCTTTTTCTTTCGTTAGATAGATCTCTGTACCTCTGGAAATCCCTCTGGGATTTGTGGATTTAGCTTTAAGAAAATGACACCAAGTTATGTTGTAGTCACAATAGAAAAACCAAGCAACATCTCATTCGTAGAAGTCGGTGAGTCACAAACATCTGTGTTTCTTGAGAAGCAAAAAATAGCAAGCACGAAACAGTTTTCATGGTTGCTTTTAATCAAAGCTGAAAGAATCCTCTTTTTCTTTCCATGGTTAGCAATGGGGTTTCCAAGACTTTTGTTTCTGTTAAAAGCCGCATTGATTTATCATATTCAAGAAAAGATAAAATCAAATATAAAGAGAGGATTGTGAAGGAGTCAATCAATCAAGAATTCCCAAATCACAAATCATAATTCCCAAGTTTCGATTTTCCTTACCTTTACTTTATGTCATTGTAATTTCTGTAAATCAAACATTCAAACCCATAAACTATAGACGATAGACTTCTTCAACAGTTTGGCCTTTTGCATTTTTGCCTAATGAAGTCGTTCTTGGGAGGCGCTAGAGTGAAGTCTCGTTAAAGGGAAAATATGTGAAATTGATGCAAAGGACCGAGTCAACGTTATTTTTTTCGAGGACCCAGTCAGGCCATTCACTACCCATTAAGTAACTGAGTAAGAGTATAAACATTGGTATCAAACGGCCTGACTCGGATGGAGTCAGGTAAGAGCTCTGACCGGACCCAGTCAGAATGAAATCTTATGTTGACTAGAAGGAAAAGATTCCCTTGTTTGCTTAGCCTTATGACAAATATCACAAGGTGGTAAAGTCTCACTAACAAAATTAATTTTAGCTTTTTAAGAATTTAAGGCTTGATTAGAAGGATGTCCAATCTTACTATGCCAAGTAAACTTAGAAATGTAACATACAACAGAGTTAGAAAAACTAAAAGAATTACTTGGAGGTACACTATCTATATAAAAGAGACCTCCAGATTCCCTACCATTCCCTACCATCTCCTTTAATTGTAAACCCTAAATTTTACAACTATGTTCATTAAACACAACTTCACACTTACTATCCTTAAACAAAACTTCACACTTACTATCCTTACACACTTTATGAACATATAACAGATTAACATTAAATTCATGAATAAGAAAAACATGAAAGAGAGTTAAGGAACTAGAAAGATTTAAGTTTCCAATTTTCTAAATTTTAGTAGAAGTTCCATTGGGATGACTAACAAGAAGATTAAGTTTGGATACATCCACAGTATCATAGAGTAGAGATTTAGAAGCTATCATATGTTTATTGGCTCCTGAATCTACAACCCATTTTGACAATTAAAAGAAGAACCACAAGCATTTAATAAGCAAGTACCTACCATATTAGCACTGGCAGATGCTTCTTCATTACGCTACTTATCATTAACGAGTTGAAGAAACTTTATGTATTAATCCTTAGTAAGTTTATGAAACTCAAATTCTTTAGTTTTAGAAGATCCAGAAGACAAGTTGGAAGAATTAACAGAAAAAAGTTTATTTTGGTTGTTTTGACCTATTTCACCCTTAGGTTTAAAATCTTTAGGGTAACCAATTAGTTTATAACACTTCTCAATGGAATGACCCTTAAGACCATAGTTCTTATATTAAACAATTTGAACTTTGTTTTCAATACCATAATTACTTGAAGAAAACCTATTATTGAACTTACTACTGAAGGCACTATGTTAAATTTTAGGGTCAGGTTGAATATTTGAAAACGAACCATTTCTTCGAAGATAATATTCACGAGATATTATAGAAAAAGCAATTTTAACACTGGGAAGAAGACCATGAAAAGAATGTGACTTTTAACTTGGTTATACGACTCATCAAGATCATTCAAAAATTGCATAAGTTTCATTAGCTTAGAGCAATCATTAAGTTTAGTAGCAACCTCACAAGTACACTCAATAAGACTAGTAAACCCATCAAGTTCTCACCATAAATCATCAAGTTTATTAATGAAATGAGACAAAGAAATACCATTTTGTGTTAATGAATTACATTGTTGATATATATTAAACACAACAGGAACATTAGCTTTATTACGGGTTTCAAAAAAACTTTACCAAATATCTTGAGCAATTTTAGAGTAAGTGTGGTTATCATATATAGAGTAGAAATGGAAGACAAAATCCAAGGACAAACAATAGCATTAGCTCTTTCCTATTTAGAGACCTTACTAGAGTCAACATGCTCTTTCTTAAAAGTACCATCAACAAACCCTAATTTGTTTCTAACTTTAAGAACCCTAGTCATGGAACTCTCTACAAACAAAAATTTTCATTACTAGTAAGTTTAATTGTGACAATAGTAGTGGTAAAATTATCCAAGGGATGAATGTAGAGAGAATCATCAAAGTTAATAGAATCATCCTTTCCACTTCCACCAGGAGGATCAGTAGGAAAACCATAAGAACAAACAAAGAAACAAGGATAACAACAAGATCCTTAAAAAAATAAGGACATTAGAAAACATAAAAATGTATTGGTTCAACGTCCAGATGTTCACCATGATTATTAGGGCGCATAACAACTAATGTAGAGTCAAGAAAACAAATAACGAAGCAAGTAAGGAAAGTAAGACTATACACATATCGAAAGTAGAGAAAATATAGCAAGGAAATCCAAGAACCAAATAGAAAGTAACTTGTATACTAAAGACACCATGATCTCCCAGAAATATAACTAGTAAAAGAGTAATGAGGGAACAATAGACCCTCACAGAGGTCCAAATCCACCTTCGAAGATCAGAGATGACTACTCACCTCCCCTAGGGTTCGTTCCATGTTAGAGTTATTTTAGAATCACTGTCTGTTCCATCAAAAAGTTAATTAAACCCCAGATTTTAAGATTGAGTGAGCAGATAAGAATATGAAACTATTGCACCAAGAAGACGATAGTAGACAACATATCGTTTAGGACCAGCATGATCTCCACTAGAACTGCAAAACACACACACACATACAAACACAACAAGACTCGCAGTAATTGGTTTCTTACCGAGAAAATAAGATTTCAAAGAAACTAATGAGAAAAAAAATCTGAAATGATCGGTGTTAAATCTACAAGATTAAACAATAGAATAAAAGCGAAATAGAGAACAACGAACACTAACCTGGTAGAAATCTTTAACAGATCATCGTCAAATGCAAAGGGAGCCACAGTGGCTCTGATACCATGTAACAAAATACGAACTCAACATATTCTCAACATCATCATTTCATTCACTATGAAACAGATAGTTTACATCAAACAAATACAACTAAAAAACCTCACTACAAATTACACTCAACACTCGGATTTACAAGAACAAAGGATATGTACAATAGAAAACCTAACAATGAAAACCTAATCATGTAACACTAATCTTGAAGTGAGACAAGTGACGAGAGAAAATATCTTGTGAACAAAAATAAGTTCAACTATAACAACTAAACAAAGATGATATAATTTTTCATTTTAAAAGAACCAATAGTTTCATTCGTCAATAATCTATAAAACCATCACCAAATACAACATTAAAATATCATAGTTAAATTATCCAACAAGTGCGGAAATCATGATGGGAGGATGTTGTGCCATCACGTCGAGCCCTTCCCTTTCGTACCGGACATACCTGAAACCATAAACATACATTATAACTATCAGGCTTAGTGAGTGCCCAAAAGTACCATATGCCAAACATACCTATGGGCCTAGCCTTGTTTGTTTTCAAGACCAAAACACAAATGTGGGCCCAACCATGGGGTTTATTTCAACCCGATCATATAATAATGGGCCCAACCTTGGGGTTTTTTTCAACCCGATCAAAAAATAATGGGCCCAACCCTTAGGTTGATTTTAGCCCGATCATACAAACATATAAGAGTCACATAACAGCTAGCATTCTACATTAAAAAAATAATGGGACGCCATTGGTGCCTTCGACCCAAAAGTACAGCGAGAAGACTCACCTCTGACAGAAGACAATTGTATCGCACACTCGACTTGCTACTAACATGGCTCCTCACTCTAATCATAATCCAATAATATACCAAATTAATAATCAGGGTTTAACCTACAAATAATGGTCTGAAACATAGTTTATCCTACCAAGGGGAAAAAGACATTTCTCCTCTCAACACATGACCCAACCAACCAAAGCCCGAACCTCTCTAGTGACCCAAAGCCCAAAAATGCCCAAAAGGCTTCCTAAGCATACTCCCGATGCACATATTGTTATGCCCATCATATAGCCCGACCATGGAAGACTTACGAGGTCGCAACCTGGTACACCCAATGTACCTTGGGTTACGCCCAATGTACTCATCTGACTTAAAAAATTCTATTAAGGTCTTTATTCCTTAAGACTTTATGTCCAAGCTTCAAATCCAAAACAAATGAACGTCTGGAATCATAAAGTTGCAAAGTTTATTCCTTTGCATGGCTATAAGAAGTTCAAAATACAACTCTAAGTCTTATTCATGACCAAAAGGCTTAATAGATCCATCATGCATGATTGGGAAAGACCAAGATCCCATTTTTATGAACCAACATGCTCTAAAATGAAAGGAAACTCTCCTCATTAGGTCTGGAGTTGCTCAAACTCTTAAGATCCAAGGCTATGGGACCACTAATGAACAAATCTTACTATATAGCTAGATCTAAAGAAATATGCATCAAGGTTGGAGCTTTATACCTCTAGAAGATGCACAAGGATGAGTAATTATTGGATCCAAAGGCTTGCATGAAATATCACAACTCCAAGGGTTTTCCTTCACCACCAAGAACACCAAAATGACAGTCTATGGCTTCAAAACACACACACACATTTAAATATGGTACAAACCCTAAAATTTAAGCCTTGTCCTCTACAAGATTACGCCTAGGGTAACTATGTGTATGCCCAGCATATGCAAGGGAGTCGTGATCCTCATTTAAACGCCTATGCCCGGCATACCTATCTTATACGCCCAACGTAGGGACCAAATCTGCAAATTTTTAAAAGAATTTAGTCACAATTGAAAATACCTGGAACACTGGTGTTACAAATCTCCCGCACTTGAATTAGACTTCATCCTCGAAGTTTTGCGCTGCAAAAAAGTCTAGGTGTGGTGCCTCCTGATCTCGTCCTCATACTCCCATGTCTATTCTGAGCCTTTCCAGTGATGCGATTACACCTTCACTAGTTTCACCACTTTGTTGCACAGAGCCTTGGCCTTCCTGTCAAGAATAACAATCAGTCTCTCCATATAGTTCAGGCACTCGTCGACATGGATATCATCCAAAGGAATCAACGCTAAATCATCGGATACACACTTCCATAACTGAGAGACATTGAATGTTTTGTGCATTAGACTAAGCTAATCAGACAAATCCATCCGATATGCAACCTTGCCTACCAGACGGTAATTCGGAAGGGACCAATAAATCGGCGGCCCTACTTGTCCCGCTTCCGAAATTGGAAGACACCTTTTCGAGGTGACACCTTCAGAAGCATCAAGTCGCCCACCTAAAACTCGAGGTCCAAACGTCGCTGGTCTGCATTACTCTTCTACTGGCTTTGTGCGGCTTGCAACCTGTCGCACACCTACTGAATCAACTCAGTAGTCTTGAGTACCATTTTAATACTTCCCATGACCCGATTCCCAACCTCGCCCCAATAAAATGGGGTCATACACTTCCTCCCACACAATATCTTGAAAGGTGGTCGAATAATACTGGCATAATAATTGTGGTTGTACGAGAACTCGACCAGTGGAAGGTAAGTATCCCAACTCCCTCTAAAGTTTAACATGCATGCCTGCATCATATCTTCAAGTGTCTGAATTGTCCACTCACTCTATCCATTGGTATGGGAGTGGTATGCTGTACTAAAGTGCAACTGAGTACCCAACTCCTCATAAAACTTCGTCCAAAACCAAGAGGTGAAACGAACATCTTGGTCTGAAACCATTGAAACTGGCACCCTATACTGAACCACCACCTCCGAGTGTAAATGTCATCCAACTTCTAAGAAGATATACTCTTGGAAATAGGTATAAATTGTGCGCTCTTGGTCAGTCTTTCAATAAGTGACCCAAATGGAATCAACTCCACTTACCATCCTTGGCAACCTTGTGATAAAATCCATGGTAATCATTTCCCACTTCCACATGGGAATAGGTAACGACTGGATCTTGTTGTGAGGTATTTGATGTTCGGCCTTGACTTTTCGACAAGTTAGGCACCGCTTCACAAACCACGCTATCTCCCTTTTCATACATGGCCACCAATAACTTAGCTTCAGATCTCAATACATCTTCGTGGCCCCTGGATAGATTGATAACTTTGACTTATAAGCCTCTTCTATAACTTTTAGCCTCACCCCAACAATAGTCGGAACCCAAACTCTACCATACTAAGTCAACAATCCCCGACTATCTCTAAAAAATAAAGGAATGTGTCCCCTGCTTCGCTACATTTTCCCGTCCTACTATTTCATTCCCTCCACCCCCTTCTTTATATTATCCAACAAAGGATAGATGATAACCATCCTCAAACATGCTTCCCAAATAGGTGTACTCACTGTTATGCGGGTCAAGGCATCCGCCACCATATTGTCCTTCCTATGGTGGTACATGATCTTGCAATCATAAGCCTTTACCACGTCAAATCATCTTTGCTGCTGCATATTCAAATTCGGCTGATCCATTAGGTACCTCAAACTCTTGTGGTCAGTGTAAATATACACCTAACCCCATACAAATTGTGCCTCCAAATCTTTAGGGAAAAAACCATCGTCGACAACTCCAAATCATATGTATGGTAAGTCGCCTCATGAGGGTTTAGCTGCCTCGAAGCGTAAGCAATCACATAAGCCATCTGTAAAAGAATAGATCCTAAACCTGATATAGAGGCATCACAATAAACCACAAAATCATCCATACCCTCGGGAAGTGCAAGAATCGGGGCCTCGCACAATCTCTGTCTTAGCATCTCAAAAGCCAACTGCTGATTAGGCCCCTACTGAAACGTAACATTCTTTTTCGTCAAGGGGGTCAATGGCCCTGCAATCTTGAAGAAATCCTAGATAAATCTCCAATAATACCTTGCGATACCCAGGAAGCTCTAAATCTTATATGGGGTCCTCGGAACTTCCCATCGCATCACGACCTCGATCTTGGCCGGATCGACAAATATACGCTTCTGGTTGACGATGTTCTCCAAGAACTGCATCTCGCATAACTAGAGCTCACATTTGGTGAATTTAGATAAAAGCTTTCTCAACTCATGGTCTCGAATACTCTTGAAAGTGTTCGTCGTGATGCTCCTTGGTCTTTAGAGTAGACGAGAATATCATTTATAAATACTATCACCGACCGATCCAACATCGACCTGCAAACCTAGTTCATGAGATCCATAAACGTTGTTAGCCCATTGGTAAGACCAAATGACATCACCACGAAATCGTAATGACCATAACCAGTCTTGAAAGGCCGTCTTCTATATATCATCATCCTGACCCTCATCTGATGGTAACGTGATCACAAATCAATCTTGGAAAACCGAGATGCACCCTGAAGTTGGTCAAATAAGTCGTTAATCCTCGAGAGTGGGTAACAGTTTTTCACCGTTAGGTTATTCAACTCCCAGTAGTCAATGCACATCCTATGCAAACCAAGGTAAACCACTCATCTGAATAAATGCTTTGTCTAGCAGCTCCTGAAGCTACATAGAGAAATCCTCCATTTAAAGTGGTGCCAAGTGATACGGTGCCTTGGCTAATGGTGCCGCACCAGGAACCAGATCAATTCAGAACTCAACCTGCCTCTTGGGAATGCTTAGATAACCCTTTGACTAAAAGACTCATACCTACAATGGTTAGACTCAAATGAGACATGGGCAATAGGGTCAAATCCATCACTCTGAGATTATTTAACCTTCGTCACATGTGAGATTATTTAACCTTGGTCACATTTGTGTAGTAACACTCCTATCCATAGACTAACCGATCAACATTCAAACTCATATACTACAACTCATGTTAGGAACTTGCACTCTCACTGTTGGTTTCCTTATGCATGCAAATTATACACAATACATGATCAAATAGACTTTCGAATAAAAGACTCTACCCTAGGACCACAACCAAATGAGGAATAGGAAATAAGGCAAAATCAATCATTATAGGAATGTACGATCCTAATCATATACAATTTTTAAAGCATACACTTAGCAATTGATGATACCAATAGATATTCCCAATATAGCATAGCATCCAATGCTTCCTAGGCTACAAGGCGTCACATATTAGGCTAATCTATCATGCAATTCCTGAAAGTATCCCTAGCCTTATCCTAGCATGCAATTCTCATAATATATAACAAAATAAACATGTATGTGCATTGTGGGAATCACTTACTTGAACTCGGCCGATTGCACGCATCACACCCCTTTCTTTTATTAGAAAATCCTTTAATAAAACTTTTACTTTATCAAAATTTAACCAAACCCTCAATTTAAGTTCAGAGACAACCGAGAGTATTCCTGAATCCCTCAAACTAAGGCTCTGATACCAACATGTAAAGTCCCAAAAATCACGAGGTAAAAATTTCATTTTTAATTCGATCAAAACACTAATTATCTTTTAGCCAAACATTCATTATCCTTTTTTTAATTATCCAAAAGTATTTCATGAGAAAACAGTTATCAGAGTATAATCCCAAAATTATCAAAATGCGGAAACATGGGTAGATGCGCTGTGATCAAGTCAGATCCTTCCCTTTTGAACCGGAAGTACCTAAACATGTAACCATAAAATCGTAAGAACAAAGCTTAGCGAGTTCCCAAAAATACCACATAGCATACAAACATATAGCCACACCTATATCGGTGCTTGCAATCCCCTGCGGTCTATTTCAACCAGATACCAGTCTATTTAACCCCTACCACTACCATATATATCAAACAAATAGTAGACCCCGCCCATCATCAGGCCCCACCCAACATCGATCCCTGCTCGGTATATAGATCTATTAGTCCTCAGGCTCCTCCTGGAATCAGGCCCACCTGGTATACATATAAACATATAATCTTACAACACATGCGATAATCACAAAGATAATACCATACAGTACCGTTATCGGGCCCCGCCTGGAATCGGACCTTGCCTGGCAAGCATACGAACACCTAACATATGCAATAGTCATGCATACATCTAGCATACTAAGATACTAAACTATGGGCCAGCATTGGTGCCTTTTACCCACTAAACAAAGTGATTAAACTCACCTCAAGCTACTAAATCACTCGAATGAATCTCTGGCGCTGGTCCGGAAAATCCTCACGCTATCAATATCATTATCATCCAATTATGAATTGGGTCTCAACTCATAACCAAATTCTAAGATACTTAGCCCATAAAAAGGGCAAAATACCATTTTACCCATTATCTAAGTTGGCCCAAATCCAAATCCCAACTCAACTATTTAAAAGGCCCGAAACCTAAATGACAACCTAAGGCCCAAATGTGGCCCAATCTTCTAGATTGGGCCCAAAACCCATCATGGCCTAAAATCTAAGGAAACCAAGCATGCTAGTCCAAAGGCTAAAGCAGAAGTTTAATGGCCTAACCAGGCTAAAACTTACAAACCAAACATTTCCCAATACCAAAAATGTTAAGCCCACAATCAATCTGCTGAGTTGCGAGGCGTACTCAGCTCGTACGCTTAACGAACTCCTTCTTGGTCTAGTACATGCAATGTACCAGCTACGTACGCACAACGTATTCCCCAGTGTGCCATCCCATTCTATTAAGCAATTAATTGGTTAAGAGTTTCATCCAAACTCACAGATCTAATCCCCGAAGGTGACTTATCACGTAAATTTGACAAATTTACCTACATGCATCGCTTAATCGGGATTAATAGCTCAAAAAGTGCTTAAAATGTCTTAATGCATGCATGAGTCGAAATACTCCATAAAGTGCAAAAAATGCTCGCTGGTTGAGCCCTTGACAATTAGTGATGCTTAAAGTGGCTGCAGCAGCTACCTTCATTGCTCCACCCATCAGTCTCGAACAATCAATCTTCTTGTGGCCCACCTGGTTGCAATGAAAACCAATCAAATCCGAACCTCTTGGATAATCTCTACTAAAATAACATGCCTGACCGCAGATGAAACATCCTCTTCCTGTCTCTCGACAACTCCCCTCGTAAGTCCTCCTACACTTGGCACAACATCCCTGAACCTGATGGCCTCCTACTCTGGAATCCTGAGTCCTGGGCTTCTTCGTCTGTCCTACTATTATCTGAATTTGTTCTAACTCTCTCTTCCCAAGGTGCTCCAAATCAATCTCCCACTCATAGGCTGTACCAATCATATCATTTAGGGTCTTGCACCCTGACATGTAAGATCGTGATTTTTCACCCAATTTTTTTTATTTTAAAAATATTTGTGTAACAAAATACATTAGCGGAAGTCTTATTTAAAGTTTAAAGGAAACATCACCAATGTTATTTTTATTTTCTAAAACATCATTCATCAAAATAAAGTTCATAAACCAAATAAAAAACAAGTTCTCAAAAAGAAGTGTTAAGAAAACTCCATGACATGTCCAAATGGTATCAATACTAAGACATAATCTGGAATGTAACTACCTAAATTCCCCATCCTCATCAAGCCATGAAACTATGCTACTTGTACCAGTGCAAGGCAACAACAAGTAATGAAAAGTGTTAGCAAATTCTAAGTGAGTTGACCACAAGTACAATGGTTGGGATGCCATGAAGTCTTCATGCTTACATCAAATGCTAAGTGTCAGCAAATGCTATTGGTGTTGGTTCTCTGGAAAGTCTTGGTGGTTGGGATGCCATGAAGTCATCATACTTACATCCATCACACGCATAACATATCATCACATATATCTCATGCATCGCATACCAAACATACATCACTTACATCAAAGACACCATATACATCACATACATTGCATTTTCTTCACTAGAGAATCATTAGGATCTACCGTTATTATTTATCTTGTAATATTAGATAATTAATAATTATTCCTAGCCCTAGTTCCATCACAAACTCGCAAGGAAGATTCCTCACACATGGGTCCCTCACTAACCCGTAAGGAAGACTCCCCATACATGGGTCCATCACTAACTCGTAAGATAGACACCCCGCATGTAGGTCCATCACTAATGTGAAGACAAAACTTATTCACTACTAAGTTACCGACCCAAACCTACCATACTGGATCCATCACTAACCCAATAGGTAAAAACCTCATTCACTACTAACGTGACCAGCTTGACCCAATGTACTAAATGAGGCGCAACTCTCACTCCTAATATTTACCCCTGTTTGTTGCGTTCGCTACTCCGACGTTGCACATACAAGTATGCGCGTTGTCGTTTGAGAGTGGTACTTGTCATTGTTTCCCATCACTAGAAACTTCTCACCTAAATGTGATATTTGATCCAACACCATCACCATGCCAATATTACTCCAATCCTCGAACATCTTAGTGTCCAAGAACCATGTCCTGAGTTGTGGTCTAGAAAAACCACTCGGCGTCTTCATTTGGCTTAAGCTCTTATTCTCTAGTTATCTTCCAACCTATACATATTACTAGAAGTTTACATAAACATATTATGGCAAGTTACTACCTAAACATGCAAATTGATTACTAGGTCAAATTCTCAGATTTTGACCTGAAATAGCAGCCAGTTCAAGGCCACTTTATCCGCACTTAGAACTGCAAAAGTTGAAATACATTTTTATATTACCATATATTAGACTTTTATCTTTTTAGAAAGATCTCACATAAATCCATACAATTTATCTAAAATTTTATTTGAATTTTACAAGACAGCATGTCTGTGTAGCTAATTTCTGACCAATCAGTGAAAATGACGATTTACACCTTGGTTGGGGACAATATCAGGTCTTCGAAAATATGATGGACAAGATAGACTAAAAATGAAAACTCTGAGATTTTACGGATCCCTAATGTATCTACTGATGATTTTTCTGGATTTTTTTCTAAACATGGACAGATTGGTAATTTTTCAGAATTTCCCGACATTGTATTTTAAGGGTTAATTGACAACTTAACCAATTAATCCATAACAAAAATCAAGTATAAATATGGGAATTGAGTTCATAACAATAGCAACATGTCAGGAAGTTAAAACAACAATTTCAACCTCAAGCCATGATTTAAAGTACATTGTTTTTATGGGAAAACCATTGAGAAACCAAAAATACCTGACTTCAATAATTCTTTTTCAAGCTTCTCTAAAAATCACCATGTTGAAATGTAACAATCTTCTTTCGAATACCCATACCGAATTCTCCCCCTTTAATAATCAAAATATGATTATAAAACCTTAAAATGGGCATTAGAATGTGTTCAAATCGGATGTAACAATGTTATAGTCCCCTCACCAAGTAATATATACACGAATCTTCAAATCCAAAAAAGTCAAAAAACATGACAATTTTCAAAATTTTGACTTTTCGAACCACCTTTGACTTGAACTGGAATCCAATATGTATTGTTCACGATGCTGGAAATACGCTTTGCAAGACTACCAAAACTGAAATGCCGAAGAATTTCTCAAAAACCTCAAAGGTTTCGGGTATTAGATGAAAATCGCCAAGTTGCTAAAAGTATGAGGACCAAATATGTAACTTCTTTTATCATCACTTCTGCTTAAAAGAACACAGCGACGCACACAATTTTTTTTTCTAGTCACATTTGTTCCGATCATGTGATATCTCGTTCCGATACACAAACCCACTGTGATTGCCTTCGTTCCGATCATACCATAGTTGACAAAAAAACCAATTATGATCAAGAAACCAATTTTGACCAAGAATAATGTTTTGACTTTTGACTTTTATTTCTTTGATCATCGAAGCCAACTCATCACAAACACCACTTCAATGACCAAATCCAATCCTTGCTCAGAATTACTTCAATTAATCGAAATAATAAGCGTCGATATATCGAATTTTGATACCATCTTCAATAAACACCCAAATTCTTTAATTTCAAAACCTTTTCAGATCAAAAGCCATACAGCGAGTCAATTCTTCTTGTTCTTGAATGTTCTGTAGCAAAAATTTAGTATAGTCTCCACCCAGTCAAATAATCGCTAAACCTTTATATCTCCATGAATAGTGAGAAAGAAGAATCAAATTTTAACAACACGGTCAATTTGTGTTCAGACATATCGTGAAGAATGATCATATCAGATTGAAAAATCAGTGGAAATGAACATGAATCTAACTCAATCGTTTCCCAAATTAGAATGATCCAATTTATATCAAACCAAATCGATCAAGAGTGATGTTTCTTCAGATCATATAATATATATGATTCCAAATAAGAACACCGATCTGAATGAAATAGGAACAACTTGTACAAGCAACGTGAATCAATTTGTCGGAAAAACGAGAAGAGTTGAGTTGGATGCGAATATTATGATTTTGGGCTCACGACATTTGGATTGGGCTTTCATGAATTAAAAGTAGATGTGATAAATTTGGGCTAAATCTATAGGGTTGAATAGTGATTTCTAGATCCTATTCAATAGAAGGATGTCAAGATAGAGATTCTATGTAGGTTTTTGGATTCGTAAGATTGGAAATGACAAAGTAAAACATAAGTTTTAATTTATAATTTTAAAATATTAAAAATATTTCAAAGATTTAATTTTTTGTTCAAAATTATAAAAACATCGAAATATTAGTCATAAGTCACAACATAAAATGATAAACAGTAAATAGGAAAATCTGATTTTAATTAGTGGTTAGATTAAATCAAAAGAAAATTGGAAGCAATGTTAATGAATAGGGGAAGAAAGATAAACGGGAAGATCACATGTAGCCGAATTCATAAGGAAATGCGGTAGGATAAAAGTTACCAGGTAATATACAAGTGTGATTCTTCTATTTTCATTTTATCCGAGCCTTAACACAAAGAGGAACCTTAGTCTCGCCGGACTTTCGCCGTAGTCCTAGCCATCGCCTAAAAACTTCACTAACTCCCTTCCTTCTGTTAGCTCGATCCCTTTACTTCTTTCTGTCTCTCTTCTCTCTCACTCAACCTCATGTGGCTCTTTACAAAAAAAAGTTATTATTATTGTTCACGTTGATAATGGAATGAAGAGGAAAAAGAAACGACTCTCAATAGGTTTTTCATCGGTTTTTTTTATACGGAAGTTACAACATGTAGTTACGAGCTTATAGAATTTAATTCAGCAATTGAATTGCAATTTAGAACTATGGTCCTTGAACTTTGATACTCATTCTAATCATAATCCCAACCATATTATTATACATATTAATTTCCGATATGACTTGTGAATGATATTGAGTCTAGTAGAGACCCCATATTTGTTGGCTAATCTAATTTTTCTTATGCTCCATTGGTTTTGGCTTGCCTGAATTCTTTCTTCTCCATCTTCGATATGTGACGTTTTTTGTAACACAGATTGCTCACATGTTTCTAGGTCTCTTGTTGTCTTTACTACTGATAGTTAACTATTTGATTTTGTGTCTCCTCCATTTTCATCTTGGTATGCTCTCAATTCTTACTGCTAATCGTTTCCTCGATTTTGCGTCTTCTTTGGTGGAACCTATTTAGCATCACCGTTTACATTCATCGGTGAAGTCCGACTATTGAATCGATTGTTTGAAGGTTGGTCTCTGCCAACAACGTATCCAACGGATATCATATCAAAATAGATCGGGCTTAGTAAGCCTAATTCACTTTGATTTCAAACCTATCATGTCCAATGCTATTAGAAATCCTAACTCAATTATCGTTTCTTCCTTATATTTTTCATTCTCTATAGGATTTTGCTATGAGATAAGCAGTAGTTGTGTTCAGTCTTCGTCACCCCCATGCCCTACCTACAAATATGGCGACTCAATTGAGCAAAAAAAAGAAAGGTTAGTCTCACCAATTGTGACATCCACCAACTTTCAAAACTATTTAAAACTTCTTCTTTATGCTTTAATAAATTGAGATGCGGAAATTCCTTATGTAACAAAACATTTTGAGATAAGAAAAGTTATTTCGTTATATTAAAAATCTAAGGATGTCATTGTTTATATCCAAACATACATTACAATGTAAAAATAAAAAATGTTGAAATACCATTATAGGCACATCTCTTATTTCACTTGGAATCCTAATTAGACTTTAGCAACCTTACATCTGTTACTTGTGATACACATAAAATGGATGGGTCAGGTTTGGAAAACCTGATGAGATGCATAGGGCTTTCAAGCTCATAATATATTAATGATAATATACAATAACATTCCTGAAAAGAAAAATTATAGGTATAATATAACATATGACTACCAATCCTGTCCAATCGATTCTCACGAATCCTAAAGCAACGATTATTTGGAGGAATCAGCCAAACTGATGAATCATTTGAGCAACTGCTTGACTAGATAGCTAGGGAGTCATTGGCCAGTGTAAGTCATATAAAAGCAACCAATGTTCAAAGTAATTGATAAATATGGTATCCCATTCTATCTACTTCTATGGGTTATAAGTCCACACTAGTAATGTAATTCACGAGACCACCTAGAATAGGCAAGTATTGTCATCTACTATGTTCGATGACCAAGACAAACTTAGCAGTTGTTTGCTCTGGACCTACCATATCTAGCGATATGTGCATAATTAACTACATATTTATTGCATATTTCGAATACTTGTAGCTATGATTATGTTTAATATGGATCAAATGGTACTTAATATGTTTAAATTAAGTTTTGCGGCTGCGAATACTTGCTCGGACCAAAAGGAAGCATACGAGGAGCTGGAACTAGGAAACGGGAGCTAAAACGGAGAAAAGAAGAAAGAAGACTAAAGACCACGATGTGGAAAATGGAAGAATCACGACCCTTAAGATGACGTGGAAAACACGAGAAAAACTCGAAGACCACGTCGCGGTGGCGGTCAACCACGACGTGGTGGCTAGATTTCCACAAATATAAAATCCCAAACATTAGTTCGAAATTACGAGGATACATTAGGTTCTCTGAGATTAATTGCGACTAATAAACCCTTAGAAACCTAGTGGAAGTCGAAATTCAAGAGAGCTCAAGGATTCAAGGAAAGTTAGAAGATATTCAAAATTGAT
Organism: Lactuca sativa; assembly: GCF_002870075.4. NCBI lineage: Eukaryota > Viridiplantae > Streptophyta > Magnoliopsida > Asterales > Asteraceae > Lactuca > Lactuca sativa. Next base: position 74,882,404 of record NC_056629.2, read on the forward strand.
CTGGTTGGTTTGCTAATTACACTTATGTCTAACTTATTTTACTTAGATCTAATGTGTTTTTCTGTTACATTGAGATGTGAATCACCCTTTACTTCTGTTTGGTGAGATTAGCTTGATACTTATGTGTTGATTTCGGTTATTGGATGATTATTATTGATTTACTTGTGTTTGATATACATAAAGCCTAGCATGTTTTACTTCTAGTTTATATTGTTCATAAATTAGATTTTTTGTGATAATTGATCATATTAGTTGCATGAATCAATCTCCTAATTGTTTATGATTATTAAATAGTTAAAGCTAGGATTAGCCACATGTTAGTTAAAGTAATTAAAGCTAGTAACTTTAACTGTGTTAGAGAGCATAATTAGTTTTAATTTGTGCTTGGTTGCTTAACTTGACCATAGAAGAGTAACTAATATCATTCATAGTCCAATTGTGCTATTATCAGTTTAACTTGAGCATGACCATTGCCTTGTCATCAATAAATCGATAGGCCTAGTAAGTTGACCATAAGAGCTAGATAATTTTTATCAATATAATCTTTCCACTAGAAGTCAACCATAGGAGAAACTGAAATCGAATCTAGACAGAAGTATTCTTTTAATCAAGGTTGCAGAAAACGCTAGATGTTAGCTAAGCAGTACACTCGGGTCTAGGGATTAATCAGTTAGGCGGGGATTAATTGGGGACCATTAATTACTAAAAAATTATTAACAACTTAATAAATGTAACATTAATCCTAATAATATAACATTGGATATAATATTAACAAATATAACATTATATCAATTAAAAAAAATTAATAAATATAACATTATAACATCAAACTATGATTACAAAAAACCTATTTGATCCTTAACACATCACATCTAAATAACCAAGTATTGCACCTGGATGAAAGTCTATGCAAAAAATGGGGATATGATTACAAAAAACCCCTTTGATCCTTAATACATCACATTTCTGTATACATTCTTGAAACTAAGGATTCTTCTTTATGTAGAGACAAAAGAAAGAAAACAATATAAAAGTAAGTTTCAAAGATCATGAAAATTCTAACAAATTATCCAATACACATCTTACAAAAATTCTACTTTGAGCTCTTCCATAGTCTACTCATAAAAATGTATCAAGTTAACAAATGAAAACGATAGTAATCCATTCTTGTGATGTAACATCCCAAAATTCAGAACCAAATATTTCATTTTCAATATAACTAAAACACAATTGAACTTTGTTCACACGTTGAAAAGCATTTCAAATAAAACATTTATCAGAGTTCATTCCCAGAAATCACGTATTGCAGAAAACACGGGTATATGCGTTGCGATCGTCTCGAGCTCCTTTATCTGAAAACTGGGGGTACCTAAAACCAAAACTGAAAACCGTAAGCACGAAGCTTAGTGAGTTACCCAAATACCACTTACCATACAATAAACATACTGTCATACATAACTTGGAGCCATACATATCATTCATATATCATAATCAATAAAGGTGCTATGTGTCGCACATAGTCTTGTCATTATTCCACGAGCTGCCACGTCGTCTTTCTTTCCAAGCTGGGGGCCACCCCCTGGGTCTTACAGACAAGTGCCAAGATCCACCTCCTAGTCTTCCATGCACGCATCACAAAGACAACTAGCATACATACTATTCTACTTACCTAATTAGCATACAGTGTGCTAGGAGCTACGTCTTGGTGTTTCATACATAATGCCTAGGGCTAACCCCCGAGACTTCCTACAATACATAAACCAAATGGGCCGATATTGGTGCCTTCGACCCATACAAGCAGTGAGGAGACTCCCCTCGAATGATGAAGCTCACTGCAAAAATCCTTAGCTGCTACCCAGACAACTCTCTGAGCTATCAATACCAAATTATCACACAATTAGCAATTGGATCTCAACCATGATCCATAATCCTCACTTGGGGTGAAATGACTGTTTCACCCCCTGAACCATCAAGGCCCAAACTATAAAATCCATGAAAGCCCATCAATGTTACAATTTTCCAAATTGGGCCTAAACCCTTACATCTAACTACCCTTTAGAACCCATTCCGTATTTTATAAGCATCAAGGGGTCAACCTTGATCAAAGTCAAGTCAAGGTCAAAGTCAACATCCAAGTCGCTGTCAAAGTCAACACTCCGAGTTGACTCGAGTTGTCCTTCAATTCGGCGAGTTCCCGTAAACCACAAAATTGTGATGTAACGAATCAACTCGTTGAGTTCTCCCTTAACTCGTCGAATTCTCTCCTTTTTAACAAAATCGGGACACTTCAAATTAAATCGTCGAGTTCCTCCATGAGCTCGTCGAGTTCTTCATTCTGAATCCCCTTCTTAACGCATTAAGCCTTTATTCTTCAGGTCTGAACCCAATACTCTAGATCTAGACTGGAAATACCCTTTAGAAGGGTAAAGTTTCCAACTTTACCTATTAATCCCTTCCTAAAGAGGATAAGCTCAAGACCTAACCCAAAAGGGCCAAAGTCTTAATTAAAAACCACCAAAACTACAAGGTAGACCATGAGGTCATAGATTTGGACCAAAAGAACCAAAATATCACGTAAAGTCCAAAACTTTGTCCACATGCATGGCTATTTGGGGCTTGAAAGGCCAAAACAAGAGCTTAGAGGTTGCATGGGGCTACTAGGGCCATAAAGTTGGCACCGTTATGCCATGAAAGCCCCCTCAAGACCCTAAATATGAAAGGGTTTTCCCAAATGGGACGTCTAAATCTCAACAACCATTATACTTGGACCAAAACAAGAAATAAAGCATCCTAAGAGTAGATCTAAGCATGTCATGGACAAGTTTGAAGATTTATACCTCAAATGAATTAGAAACGAAGCCCAACTTCTAGATCAACAATCCTCCTTCACGTTCTTGCTCCTCCTTCAAGCTCCTTTTTCTTCAAAATCACCTAGAATGCACAAGATTAGCTCACAATCACCAAAAATGACTTAGGGTTTTGAGATTTAGGGTTAGGATAATGTAGGTTGGAAATGAGGCCAAACCATAAAACCTAAGGTGTTTAAATAGGGTGTAAAGTCCCGATTTTAGGTTTTCCTAAACCTCATCCAACTCGTCGAGTTGATCCTTCCCAACTCGTCGAGTTGGTCTTCAAAAACGCGCGCCACAACTTTCCAAGACGTTGAGTTTGTGTCTTAAACTCGACGATTTGACCTTTACCTACACCTGATCCCACATCGCTTGGGAATATGAACTAAGCATTCCTTATAAGGGATGTGGATACTTTCTTTGTTACAACACATTTTAAAGTCGTAAGGGTTGCAGATCCCATAAGAACTCTGCAGCTAAGCGTGCTCGGGCGAGAGTAGTACTGGGATGGGTGACCCCCAGGGAAGTCCTTGTGTTGAGTGGCCCAAAGCGGACAAAATTGTGATACGTGTCGGAGGGGGGGGGGGTGTTACAAATGGTATCGGAGCTGGGGCACGAGTCGATGTGTTTGACGAGGACGTCGAACCCTATAATGGGTGTAAAGGTGGGCTGGTTAGCTGCACCCGATCCTACATCGGTTGGTAAGGAGAACTAAGCATTACTTATAAGGGATGTGGATACCTTCTCTGTCACAACGTATTTTAAAGCCATGAGGGCCGAAAATCCCATAAGAACTATGCAATTAAGCGTGATCGGGCGAGAGTAGTACCGGGATGGGTGACCCCCATAGGAAGTCCTCATGTTGAGTGGCCCAACAATATTGTGATACGTGTTGGAGGGGTGTGTTACATGTGAGGAATGATTTCACCTTATCAGCAGGTTGTTGCACCTTATCATCATTAACACTTTCATTATGAATTCATAACCTTGTATCAATTAAAAATATTATTAAAAAAATTTATACATATAACATTATAATATCAAACTATGATTACAAAAAACCCCTTTGATCCTTAATACATCACATCTAAATAACCAAGTACTGCATATGGATCAAAGTCTATGCAAAAAATGGGGATATGATTAAAAAAACCTTTGATCCTTAATACATCACATTTTTGTATACATTCTTGAAACTAAGGATTCCTCTTTATGTAGAAATAAAAGGTAGAAAACAATATAAAAGTAAGTTTCAAAGATCATGAAAATTCTAACAACAAATTATCCAATACACATCTTACAAAAAATCTACTTTGAGCTCGTCCACAGTCTACTCATACAAATGTATCAAGTTAACAAATGAAAATAGGAGTAATCCATTCTTATGAGACATGATTTCACCTTATCAATAGGTTGTTGCACCTTATCAGCATTAACAATTTCATTATGAGTTCATGACCAATCCATTCTTATGTCATGCAATCCAGAAGCCATTCTTGTCAGGCATGATTTCACCAATCAATTCATATTACTTGTTTGTCTATTAGTGTTTGTATGCATAACAAATCCATTCTTATGTTTAGCATATATTCCAGCAACAACAGTTAAGCCAAATACATATTTATTGCTAAAGTATTAATCAAGATTCACTCGCCGAGTAGCAGCGGGTTGGGGACATATATTTAGTGGCCTACTCGCCGAGTCCATGAAGGGGCTCGACGAGTAGGAGTTGGCAGATGAAACCCTAAATCCCAGGGTTTAGCACCCTATTTAAGGAAGCATAAGCCTCCTTTGGCCTCTTTTCAGTCCATTATGAGCTAAAAAAATACTAATTCGTGTGGTGCTTCATTCTTGTGTGTCTAAAGCTTTGGAGATGAGATCTTTTGAGAAGAAGATCTTGGAGGACAAAAGGTTAGGGGAAAGGAAGTGTGGGAAATCAGAAATCTACCTCAGATAGCATCATTTGGAGGTATCAAGTCGTCACCTTTACTTCATTTTCCTTCTAGACCTCTTTTGGTTGAGATTTAGGGTTTTTATGGTATGGTTGAGATGATAATGTGGGATATGAGCTTGATCTAAAGTTGTACTTCAGATCTGGACCATTCTTGGGTTCTAGAGTCATAAAGCTCTGAATTTGGTCTTGTATGAAGCCTATTTGAGTATGAAACCCCATTGTGAGCTTGGATTTGACATTTAGAGCCTTTGTAGCTATGCATGCATGTAAAGTTTGCAACTTTACGTGAAAAGCATGCTTTAGAAGCTTGGATCTGTAATTTGGAGCCACTACATGGCTTAAAAGAGTCTGTATGGAGACGGAGGGTCAGAGGTGCTGGTAGCACCTAAGCCCGTGGTATAGATAGGGATAGAGGTGTTGGATGCAAGTGTAATTTTCGGGTTGCAAGAAGGAAACTCGACAATTGGCCTTAGGGTTTCGATCATAAACTGAAGGAACTCGACGAGTCACTCCGGTGACTCGGCGATTGGGCAAGTACTTCAAGGAACTCGGCGAGTAGCCAAGGATACTCGGTGAGTTAGGGTCAACATGGACTGTTGACCTTGACTAATGACTTTGACCTTGATCAGGGGTTAATTAGTTGGCTTATGGGATACCTTGAAAGGTTGGGAACTTATGGGTATGATTATGCTATGGTAATAGGTGGTGGAGTTTGTGGCGGTGATCCGATGGTTGAAGTTTATCTACCGAGTCGACATATGCAAGGTGAGTTATCCTCACTATATCAACAGGGTCTAAGGCACCAAGGTCGGCCCTTTAGTTGTTATTGTTATGGTATGCTACCAATGGTTATGATATGTTAGATCGGAAACAGGGTAGACAGTATGTTTTGCTCTTATGATCCATAGGGATTGCTATGTTAGTGACATGCTAGGTCGATGCTGTAGTTATGAAAGATTGATATGATTGATGATCAGTGAGATAGATATGTTGATGTTTGTATATGACATTATATGCTAGTTATGCGCACATGGTTATTTGCTTGTTGTTTGGGTTGAGGCGGTCCTGCTTTGTGCTAAAGGCCAACACACCTTATGAGTGGTCCGGGGAGACTGTAGGCCCACATGGCGGTCCAGTTATGCCGAAGGCTCAGGATAGATTCAGATAGACTGTAGGCCCTGCAGGGTGGTCCAGTCAGGCCGATGGCCCAGTATGCATGTTGTTGTTTATCTGTTGTTGAAATTGTATTATCGGTATGGTATTGGTATTTTAGGGGTAGGTCACTAAGCCCTTGGGCTTACAATTTTCAGTTTAATGTTTCAAATACTTTAGGAGTTCATGGCAGGGCGAAGGCGTGACTGTACCACTCCTCATCCTTATGATCTGGTTATTCGGACACTCTGATGAATATTGATTGAAAACATTTTTGTAAACAAATAGTATTTGGTTTTATTTGTGATTGGAAAAGTTTAAATTTGGCGTAAAATTTATGGATGTTACAAGTTGGTATCAGAGCCTTGGTTTGAGTGAATTGTGGGAAACACACATGTGAACCCTGTCTCAAATCAAGGGAAATTTTTAGAATAAATTCTAAATTGGTTTTCAAAATAAAGGATGGAGGATGCAAAGGGTACGATCAACTGGAGCCTGTAAGTAAACCCCAAAATACCATACAGTTATTTGATATTATGATATGATACAACAGCATGCTAGTGCTAGGCTAGGAATCTTCAGGAATCGCATGATGGACTTGCGTGGTTATATGATATCTACTAGCCTAGGGTTTCTTGTATATGGAATTGACATCATAACTGTAGGTGTTTAGTGTAAACATCACAGCTGTGCATAATCAAGATCTTATAGCCTGAGAATGTATGATTTGACCTTAGTGTAGGATTGGATATTTGAAAGTCTATCAGGTCCAGCGTTATGTGTGGCTAGCATACACTAGTGTTGCAGGGTTGGTGAAAGTTTCATGAATGTGTAAGTTGTGGAAAGTTGTGAGACCAGTGGCGAGATAGTCGATATTCCCCTAAGGAGTGAGGGTTGAGTGCATATTATGTTGGTGATAGTATTAGGGCATTGTGGCGATACTTGAGACAAATATGGATAGGTGTGAAAGATAGTATGTGAGGGGTTTTGGTCATAAGAACATCCTATGTGCTCATATAAACCCTAATGCTTGGATCTAGGTTTCTCTATTGTACATGCAATTTATCTAAGACTATAAACCCTAGATCTAGGATATGATAATCAATATAACATATAATTAGGGTTTAAATCATACCTTGATTGTTATGTAGCAATAACAATCTCAAATCCTCCTTGTATTGACTTTAGAAAGCTTAGAGTCACAAATGTCACTCCTCTAATGGTTCACAAACACCAAGAGCAAGAGGATGAAGAAGAGAAGAGAAGGAGGCTGCCCAAAACGTGTGGAAACCCTAGAAGGAAGCTTGTCCACATTTTTGGGGCATAAGGGCTCTATATACAATGAGGCTATTAGGGTTATCTAACAAGGAAACCCTAATTTAGATGCTTAAGCCCTAAGCAACCCATGGACTCCTTTCCTTAAAGGCCTTGGACGATTTCTAATGGGTTTCCCCATAGAATTCGTCCACTCCTTAATATAAGGCAATCCATAGCCCAAATTGCAATTATCTTATAATTACAATTCCACTCCCTTAAGTTTAATTAATCTCTTTTAGTCACAAAACTAATTACCAATTAATTCTTGACTAATATTAATTAAACAATATGATTTTTCTTTTAGTATATTATTCCCATAATATATTAATAAATCATATTTAATCCTTTCTCTCCATAATTCATCCTATCAAGTTGCTTTGGTGAAGGCAACCCAAAAGGACCATGCACCATCGGGTCAAGTACATACCAAAATAGTTATGGACTTGGACACTAATCCAACAGTCTCCCACTTGGATAAGTCTAATAACTATTCAGCGTATGACTTCAGATCCCGATCTGCAATCGTAGCTTTCCAAAGCCGCTGTCAACTCTGATCATATCAGATACGCGTGTCCTTTAGATAAGGGATCATATATTCCTCCATTCTAGATATCGTATGAGACATGATTTCTAATCATTCTCTCTGTACTATTTCTCGACTTCCGGTTTATGACGATTGACTAATTGAACAAATCAAATTAGCCCTAGCCCGGCCGGGCATTTACGTTTATCATCACTAAATCATCGAGGGGCCCAAAGATATCGGTTTTATCCTACTTTGGATAAAAGGAACGTATAAACTTTGATTCAATGCTCGCTTGCACTTACTCACCGAATCACACACAACAATATGTTTTATAACAACAAGTTACTAGTGCGTTTACATATTATCAATATGCAACCGATTTGCAAGATACAACTCACACATCTCAGTTTCAAGAATATAAGATGTTATCGTCTCACCAATGACTCGTGATACAATTCATGGAGTGATCCAAGTGAGTGTGGGTTTAATCTAATGCTCAAATCATATTCATAAGCACTCATGAACGTTGCAGCAAACATTTGCTCATGTCTAATGCTCTTTAGACAATCCACACACCAAATCACGACAGTCTTTATTCATACCTACTTCCAACATATGAATGGCTGTGGCCCGTTCGAATAATTTGACTGTTCTTAACCAATTAAATTATTCAGGAAGTCAAAACATGCAAAGTGAAACACAAGAATAATATTAATCCCATATGGCCTCAAACCTTTGAGTATAAATAAAACACCTTTTATTTATCACCATATCGATTACTCATTATTTGTTGTTTCGGGTAATCAACTTCTTACTTGAATTATTACACTTGTCCCGTGCTCTTATAATGCACACAATGTTTACCTATGGTTCTTACTTTGTGAAATAGATTAAATGAGCACACTTCCAGTCATACTCATTTCACAACTCCAAATCCTTTTACATAAGTGAAAGAATATCAAATTCTTGCTACTTATGGAATATGCTAGATTCTAACATTTTATGCAATGATCCTTTTGTAATTTCATAGCACAAAAGTCACAAAGACTATTGGCAATGATATTACAAAGTCCTTTATCGGAGATTGTTAAAATACAATTCCTTAGATATGATGTCTCTCACTCAAAGTACATTCCTTTGAACATCCTTTTGCATAAAAGTTTCTAATCTAGACATAGATTTTCAATATTCAATTCCCAATATGGACGCGTTTCCATATTTTCCATATGATAACTCATTCTTAATAGAATCTTATCTATTTATAATAATGTCGATATGTTCCATCCAATACTATACTTCTAACTACTCACAAACGACCAATCCTCGACGAACTTTGGATTGTCCTTTGATAGTTGTTTAATTATCTTAGTCAAAACCGATTCTAGTCTTTTTCCCTCTAAATGCACTAGACATTTGGAAAATTTTAGAATGGTCAAATATTATAGCATTTGCAATCGATCCTATACCCGAAGTGTATGAGACACGATGCATAATGTCTTATATAAAGATTTGATACTTTATCAATCTTCTGCCATAATATTTTATGTGCTTCGTTCTCAAAATTCGAACGATGAAGAGGAATGCCGTAATCATAATCGAAATTTGTGAACACACTATGTTTCCTTGAGTAAATTATTAACATTCGACAACCTAAGCCTTTAGATTTGAAATGAAGCATAATATTCTCTCCCTTAATTATAGCAAAACAACTTTTCAACTATTGCGACTTTGCAAAGTATAACTCTTGTTTTCTATAATTAATATTGCTAACTTGCAATAATTTCCATAATAATCATACAATCATAACATTTATGCTCCCACTATCATGATTATTATTATAAAACATAACACTTATGCTCCCACTAGCTTTGACATGTATTCAGAAACATATTAACTTTCAGAAAAACAATACCTATTGAATTTCTTAAGTTTATGTTTCTAATACCTAATGCTTTGATAATCCTTTATCTAACCTTATACACCTTTCATTTAGATAACTCATATGTGTGTCTAAACAATTCAGACTAATTGCCAAATCTCACAATTCGAATCATGGAAAGGGATACCGTAACCATAATCGAATTCAAGAATACAATTTTTCACAATCACTATTTTTTTTAAATCTTTCTTAGTGAAAGCATTTCCTCACAATCATTTTCATGAAGGAAGGAATCTTATGACACTTAGATTTTAATGATGTATGTGTTCCTATCCATGTGAATTTTTCAAAACCAAAGTTTACGACAAATTCAAACTCATATGGACCGACCTTTCTTAATCTTGATTTTTGCCTTATGGTAGCACAGCTGCCCACCATGTCTTCCAAGTAATTAAGCAACTCACCCTTTCCTATCAATGTACTTTCCATTGATCAAGGTGCCTGCCTTTTATGCGTTCAAATGAGAACTCATAGAACTCATATGCATAATTGACTCAATTGGAATGGCATAGAAACAAAATAGTGTCTACACGATAGGTTGTCAACCTCAACTCGTGTGCTAGTGATGATCGATAAGGTTTATTTTGACTTGTTCTTAAAACCTTTCAAGACCATTAAGACTCTCATTGACTCCTTCACATATAAGATTCTCTTGTCAATAAACATTTCTTGACAAACAAATATTGAAGAGTTAGTGTAGTTTAAAACACTTAATAAATTGGTCATAGTTGGTCTTTGTCTTATCCAAGACATCACAACTTTCCACATTTGATGAATGTTGTAAACCTTCTTAATACTTATCACTCAATTTCACATCTTAACTCTAAGACTTGTTTTGGAACGAAGTATGATTGACTTCTTGATTTAACCATTTCTTCAATTCTTGATTCCTCTTCTTAGACATGCATTTGTACTAAGACTCACTTAGAGGATCAACTGAGATATGGTTCTCAATCATTAATACCTATCATAAAGCATAAAAGGTACTCTCCCTTCTTCTTAGAATGGAGAAACTTTTATTTTTCTGCCTACTTGATTCTTTTTATTTGTTCTGCTATTGATTTAAACCTTTTCAATCAACTCAGAATTACACTTAATCTTATAAGTATAATCATATTTAATAAACCTTTAGTAAATCATGACGAATATCTTTGTTATTCTTGTGGTGGACTTGTTCAGCACACAACTTTGTGTACTCGATCTCTTAGTCCTTCACTTGACACTTTGTCAATGAATTAGTCTAATTTCCAAATATGAAATTTCTCATTCATCGTGCAACCAAGTTGCATGATTCCAAGTTTCTATCCAATTGAAACTTGGGTGATGAGAAACTCTCCTTATTCGGTAAATTTTCGACATTTCCATAATTAAGAATCAAATCCATTATTGCTAATAATAATAGAAACATTTAAACATCGATTTTTCATACACGCCATTGCAAGGATAAATAAATAATATAAAATCAAAATTTATTTTATTGCGGAAAAAATTTGTTCTTACAACGCATTTCATTGAAAAACTATGCTAATACATATTTCTTAGCAATCTAATTCTAACTCTAAGTAGTAGCTCAAGAATCTAATCTTCAAGTAATGCGATCGAAATCCATTTCTTCACGGTTAGATTCTGCTCACTTCTTCCCTTAAGCTTCCTCTCTTTTCTGCGATCCTACAAAACATCAATTGTAATCTTATCACATTATGTATTAAGAATCTAGAATAGGAGCTTAAAAGAGTTAGTCAGTGGATTTTACCTAAAGCAGAGCCATACGTTTTGACTCTCCCATCTCTTAGATCTCTTAGGTAAATAGGGCAGCTTCGTCTCCAATGCCCCTTCTCTTGGCAATAAAAGCAAATTGACTCTTTTGGGACAGGACATGGAACTACTTCAGACATTGCCTTTCTCTTATGATCAAACTTTTCGATCATAGTATGTATTTCGTTGCCATTGTCTATATCCATAGAGGTCTTGAAGGCAGATTGACCAATCAACTTTGCTTTTCTATTGTGCCAAACCATTGCTGATTTAGCAGCAATAAGCATATACGTGAGATCTATAAGGGTCACGTCGCAGTTCATCATATAGTACTCTCTTACGAACTCACTATATGAGTTAGGAAGTGACTGAATAATCCAATCAACAACCATCTCTTCACAGACAACGGATCCCAACATTCTTAACCTATCAATGTGTGATTTCATCCCTAGGACGTGTGCACACACCGACTTTCCTTCTTCATGTTTACTTGCCAAAAGGGCTTGAGTGAGCTTGAACTTTTCAAGCCTTCGAACTTGTGGGTTAGGGAGAATAATTGGAGGAGGTGGAGGAAGTGAAGCATTATTTCTTGTTCCTCGATCGAATCGTGGAATATCATCTTCACGTGGAATGCTTGTTCCACGGGATTTGGGAAGACCATAGTTGTCGAACTTTCACATCTACAAAACGGGAGAAAACGAATTCAAGTTAGTTGATTTATTGAGTCCTTAGTAAATCACCCAAATGAGATACTAAGGCTAGGACCCAACACAATACGTTACAACCTAGAAAAGGGATGTCGTAATCTAGTTGCAGATTATTTGAAGATAAGTGAATGACGATTCACTAATTTCCACCATGAAATACGAAAAAGAAATTTAAGTTTTAAATCTATGAAAACTCCTAGATCCTTTGAGATTCATTGAACATTTCAATGGCATGTTTAAATCTCGATATGCCCCTCTAGTTTGTGACTGGGATGCCGAGGATCGCAAAGAGGGTGTGAATAACCATGCAAACTTACATGGTGCCCTCACATGTTACAGTCACCTATTCGATGTGCCGGTAAACCACACACGCTCCACCGAACGATGATAAACATTGAGTCACCCTTTGCTACCTTTGCTTAGAACCATTTAGTGTGCCGGTAAACCACACACGCTCCACTAATGTCTTCGCAAGGGCACAAAGTGTAATTTCATGGAATTGCATCAATTCACTTTTGCCTAAGTAACTAAGATTCGGAATTTGTAAAACATTTAGTTACTTTTGTACTTCATTATACTTATAATGGAAGGTTTTGTCCTATCCTACCCGTTCGGCTAACGACCCTCCACTAGTCAAGAGTGCGGTGGGTAAGAGTGGATACCCATTCAATCACCATTTTATAGGCAATTTCCTTAAACACCCCTTATAGATCAACTTCGTGAATGAGGCCTACTAACAGTAAGACTGACTTTCCTCATACATATATAAAATGTTAGACTTTTAATGTTATATATAGTATACGGTGTATTTTATACTTTTAAAATAATAGGTGGTCAAATTTAACAATTATACTTTTAATTCAATTAAATTGTAAACCTAAACTTTTATGGATTTATTAAACGTCTTTTAATTATACACCTTAATTAATTAATAAAACCATAAGGGTGTGATATGAACTTTTCAAAACAATACTTGGGTTTTAGAATTTAACATTCCTAAATTAAACCTTTAATCAACTTTTAAATTCCAAAACTTGAGGGCAAGTTTTGAAACATTTCAAAACATTAGGTTTAGAATTTAAATATACATTAAACTTTTAATCAAAGTTTAAATTCCAAAACTTGAGGGCAAGTTTTGAAACCTTTTCAAACATTAGGGTTTCAACTATTTAAATTTCAAAACTAAACCTTTGAGTTCAAATTTAAACTATAAAACCTAAAGGGGGTAAATTGAAACTTTTCATAACTCAAGGATCAAATAACAAATAATATAAATTAACAAATTAATTTTGTCATTATCTATATTTGACCTAATTTCAATTTCTTGCAAAATAAGTTACCCAATTAATACAAATAATCCAATCTTTATCATATAAGGAAGTTATTATCTAATCAATTGGTAATTATCTTGTGTTTTATCAAGGATATACTCATAAATATGAATAAAATCGGATTTTAATGATCTAAAACAGATAAGGCAAGTATCCATGAGAAAAACAGCAAGAAATCCCGAAATCCCCTCTTTCTGACGCATGAACTCGCCGAGTTCCCATATGGACTCGCCGAGTAGGGGCCTACTCGCCGAGTCCACAATGGGACTCGTCGAGTCAATCAGGCAGGCTCACGAAAATCGAATTTTTCAAGCATGAACAAATTAACAAGGCATCAATACAATAGAAACCAATCTAGGCTCTGATACCACTGTTGCGTTTTGGTCATAAGAACATCCTATGTGCTCATACAAACCCTAATGCTTGGATCTAGGTTTCTCTATTGTACATGCAATTTATCCAAGACTATAAACCCTATATCTAGCATATGATAATCAATATAACATATAATTAAGGTTTAAATCATACCTTGATTGTTATGTTGCAACAACAATCTTAAATCCTCCTTGTATTGACTTTAGAAAGCTTAGGGTCACAAATGTCACTCCTCTAATGGTTTACAAACACCAAGAGCAAGAGGATGAAGAAGAGAAGAGAAGGAGGCTGCCCAAAACGTGTAGAAACCCTAGAAGGAAGCTTGTCCACGTTTTTGGGGCATAAGGGCTCTATATATAGTGAGGCTATTAGGGTTATCTAACAAGGAAACCCTAATTTGGATGCTTAAGCCCTAAGCAACCCATGGACTCGTTTCCTTTTTCGTCCACTCCTTAATATAAGGCAATCCATAGCCCAAATTGCAATTATCTTATAATTACAATTTTAGTCCCTTAAGTTTAATTAATCTCTTTTAGTCACAAAACTAATTACTAATTAATTCTTGACTAATATTAATTAAACAATATGATTTCTCCTTTAATATATTATTCCCATAATATATTAATAAATCATATTTAATCATTTCTCTCCATAATTCATCCTATCAAGTTGCTTTGGTGAAGGCAACCCAAAAGGACCATGCACCATCGAGTCAAGTACATACCAAAATAGTTATGAACTTAGACACTAATCCAATAGTATGGGCCCGTACTACTGGAAGCACATGACCCATACGCGTAGCAAGGAAGTGACAACCCCTAGGGTTGTGGGAATTGGCCTCCTGATATATGTTGTTTATCTGACGTCTTGGTTATATTTTCAATATGGTGGTGACGAGACGTTTTACTACTGGATCCGGATCAGGATCAGGATCAGGAGACGGAGGGTCGGAGGTGCCGGTAGCACCTAAGCCCGTGATACAGATAGGGACAGAGGAGTTGGATGCCAGGATCCAGGAGATTTTGCACGATGAGATTGTTGCAGCGTTCCGAGCACAGTTGCTAGAGATGTTTTGGTCGATTAAGACTACGATGGTTGAGTACTTTGATGAGCGATATGCAGCTCTAGTAGAGACAACTGCCTCTGCAGCCACTTCGACTGTAAGCATGTCAGGGGTTGGAGAAGGAGCCGGTAGGGCTTTCCAGTATCAGGACTTCGATAACACGAAGCCCCCGACATTTGATGGTACAGAGGATGCGATCAGGGCTGTGAGGTAGTTATCTTACGTGGAGGGTTGTTTCTTCACGTTTCCATGTCCTGCTGACCAGAAGTTCAGGTGTGCCCTAAACCTGTTGAGGATTTGGGCAAAGGACTGGTGGAGATTGATGACAGGGTCGTACACTGATGATCAGCAAGCTGCTGTTACTTGGGAGCAGTTCCGGGATATGTTCCACACCCGTTACGTTCCACGCGTTGAGCGGGAGAAGCTTGCTTAGGAGTTTTTGACATTGAGGCAGTCTCGGATGACTCTTTATTTGAGTATACTCAAGACTGATATTCGACAGTTTGTTGCTACACAATGTTGTGAGACTCTCTTGGATCTTCAGGAAGCCGCAAGGCGGCATGAGTTGGAGTTAGAGCTGATGTTGAATGAGCAACGTCAGGTTCCAGCATAGTCTCAGTCGGCACCTAAGCGGTCCAAGACCGCTGATACTCGGACCGGGGGTCAGCAGAGCCGTATTTGTGGAAAGTGTGGCAGGGGTCATTCTAGGGTTTATCGAGCAGGAGGTGGTTGCCACAAATGTGGCAAGGAGGGGCACTACGCCAGGGACTGTCACCAGTCCGCCACTCCAATAGATATGAGGATTTGTTACCAGTGTCATCAGGTTGGTCACGTGATGACCAACTGCCCGCAGCTCGCCACCAAGCCAGTGCAGGGATGGCTACTTTGAGGATTGGGGATGGGAGGCCGGTCAAGGTGGAGCCTCCGAAGGCTCACGGCCGAGGATGCCAAGGCAGCACCAGATGTGGTTGCTAGTATGTTTGTATTTTCTATTTTAGTTATTTTATCTGTGTTATGCATATCAGTGGTACCTGTGTTTAGGTATGTTTTTAGTAAACTCTTTGCCTGCTTTGGTTTTATTCAACTCGGGGGCGAGTCGGTCGTTTGTATCTCAGACTTTCAGTAGAGAGTTCAGTATGTCGGTAGATGAGCTTGAGTGTCCGTTGCGAGTTTCGATCGCCAACAAGCATGAGATTTATGCTTCTTCGGTTTACTAGGGATGCGAGCTAGAGATTTTTAAGATATCATTCCCTATAGATTTGATTCCTATTCCCATGGGGGAAGTATGTGTGATCATAGGGATGGATTGGCTCAGCCAGTTTGGCTCCATGATCGACTGTGAGGGTCAACGAGTTGTAGTTTGGACCCCAAGTGGGGGAGAACTGGTAGTGTATGGTGAGGGCACCAGAGTGGGAGCAGGGTTTTGTTCAGCCGCCAGGACTCGGTAGTTCATTCAGCACGGGTGTGCCGGTTATCTAGCATATGTGATAGATACGCGAATTGAGGATCATACTTCAGTTTCATAGGTTCTTGTGGTTAGGGAGTTTGCAGATGTGTTTCCAGAGGAGTTACCTGGAGTGCCTCCGGAGAGGCAGGTAGAGTTCAGGATTGATCTAGTGCCGGGTGCAGCCCCTATCGCTAAGGCGTCGTACCGTCTGGCACCGCCAGAGATGAAGGAGTTGGCATCTCAGTGGTAGGAGCTGCTGGGTAAGCATTTTATTCACCCGAGTAGTTCACCCTAGGGAGCACCGATCCTCTTCGTCAGGAAGAAGGATGGTTCGCACAGGATGTGCATTGACTATAGGGAGTTGAACAAGTTAACGGTGACGAACCATTATCCTCTCCCAAGGATCGATGCTCTTTTCGATTAGCTGCAGGGTGCATCTTGGTTTTCCAAGACCGATTTGAGATCTGGATATCACCAAGTTAGGGTGAGGGAGGAAGATGTGGAGAAGACCGCGTTTCGGACTAGTTATGGTCATTACGAGTTCATGGTGATGCCGTTTGGGCTCACCAACGCGCCGACAATGTTTATGGATTTGATGAATCGGGTCTTTAGACCGATACTCGATCGCTCGGTCATTGTGTTCATAGATGATATCTTGGTATATTCCAAGACCCGAGAGCAGTACGAGGAGCGCTTCAGGGAGCTGTTGGAGGTTTTGCGGCGAGAACGGCTATATGCCAAGTTCGCGAAGTGTGAGTTTTTGTTACGAGAGGTCCAATCCTTGGACATCTCGTTAATCAGGAGGGGATTTTGGTCGACCCGGCCAAAGTCGAGGCGGTCGTGCAGTGGGAGATTCTGAAATCTCCCTCAGATATAAGGAGTTTCTTGGCGTTAGCGGGGTATTATTGAAGATACATTCGGGATTTATCCAAGATTGCAGTACCCCTCACTCGTCTAACGAGGAAGGGGGTGGATTTCCGGTGGGTTCCAGAGCAGCAGCGCGCATTTGAGACCCTCCAGCGGTGTTTATGTGAGGCGCCTGTGTTGACGCTCCCCGAGGGAGTCGAGGATATTGTAGTATATTGTGATGCATCCATCATAGGCCTGGGGGCAGTCCTCATGTAGAGGGGACGAGTGATAACGTATGCATCGCGACAGCTGAAGCCGCATGAGATGAGATACCCTATGCACGATCTTTAGTTGGGAGCAGTGGTTTTGGCTCTCAAGATTTGGAGGCATTATCTGTACGGGGTCCGATGTACTATATACACGGATCACAAGAGTTTGAGGCACACCATGGATCAGCCGAACCTGAATATGAGGTAGCACAGGTGGCTGGATGTAGTCAAGGACTATAATTGTGAGATCCTTTACCATCCTGGTAAAACGAATGTGGTTGCAGACGCTTTGAGCCGTAAGTCAGTTGGGTCTTCTACCCCAGCAAGGTGTTTGAGAATAGCATTGGATTCCCCGCTTGTGAGCTTGATTAGGGATGTGCAGGTTGAGGGCATGAGACCAGAGAACTGGAAGTTGGAGCGGTTTAAGGGCGAGTGCACCCGGTTTGTTCAGGACAGCCACAGATTATTGGCCCGACACGGTCGGGTTTAGGTTCCGATGTCCGGAGGGGTCTGACAGACAGTGATGGAGGAGTCTCATAAGTCTCACTTTTCTATACACCGGGGGACCACGAAGACGTATCACGATCTGAGCTTGAGTTATTGGTGGCCCGGTATGAAGCAAGAAATCGCTTGGTATGTTGAGAGGTGCCTGACCTGTAGGATGGTCAAGACCGAGCAACAGAGGCTGCATGGTAAGCTGCAGCCTCTGGAGATTCCCATGTGGAAATGGGAACAGATCACGATGGACTTCATTACGAAGCTTTCAAGGACGGAAAGGGGGTTCGATGCTATATGGGTCATAGTGGATCGATTGACCAAGAGTGCCCATTTCTTAGCCATACGGGAGAGTTCGTCGGCTGAGAAATTGGCCGACATGTTTGTCAGCGAGATTCCCTCTTGCCATGGGGTTCCAGTCTCCATCGTTTCCGATCAGGATGTCAGGTTCACTTCCCGTTTTTGGCAGAAGTTCCAAGAGGAACTGAGTACGCTGCTGCAATCTAGTACATGATTCCATCTGCAGACCGATGGATAGAGTGAGCGAACCATTCAGACCCTCGAAGATATGTTGAGGGCGTGCGTCATTGACTTCGGTGGGAGTTGGGATTCCCACCTACCGCTTGCAGAGTTCGCCTATAGCAACAACTATCATTCCAGTATTGGCGCCCCGCTTTTGAGCTGTTGTATGGTCGGAGATGTAGAACCCCGGTCTGTTGGGGTGAGGTTGGACACAGAGTGATGGGTTGGACGGTGGTAGTCTTGCAGACTACTGAAAAGATCCAGCAGACCAGACAATAGTTGCAGACCGCTCAGAGTCGGCAAAAGAGTTACGCTGATAGACGCCGATCGGATGTAGTGTTTCCGGTTGGTGACATGGTACTTCTGATGGTCTCGCCCTAGAAGGGTGTGATCCGCTTCAGGAAGAGGGGAAAATTGGGTCCCCGTTATATTGGGCCATTCAGGATCATTTCCAGGGTTGGCAAAGTGGCTTATAGGCTTGAGCTACCGGAGGAGCTCATCCGAAGTCATAGCACGTTCCATGTTTCACAATTACGAAAGTGTATTATGGATCGGGAGGCAGTAGTATCGCTGGATGATATTCAGGTCAATTATGCCTGAATTACGTGGAGAGGCCTGTAGCCATCTTGCAAAGGAAGAAGAAGATCTTGCGGAACAAAGAAATACCTTTGGTGAAAGGGCAATGGGAACATTGGAGGGGGTCCGAGTGGACATGGGAGCCGGAGGCGGAAATGCGAGAGCATTACCCGGTGTTGTTTATTCCAGCAGACTTTGAGGGCGAAGTCTAGTTCAAGTGGGGGAGAATTGTAACGCCTCGATTCTTGTGTATTGTTTAAATATGAATTTCTTTGATTTTGAGGTCTACTCAACGAGTTGGTTGTCCTATCGCCGAGTAGCAGCGGGTTGGGGACTCGTATTTAGTGTCTTACTCGCCGAGTCCATGAAGGGACTCAACGAGTAGGAGCTGGCAGATGAAACCCTAAATCTCGGGGTTTAGCACCCTATTTAAGGAAGCATAAGCCTCCTTTGGCCTCTTTGCAGTCCATTGTGAGCTCAAAAAACCCTAATTCGTGTGGTGCTTCATTCTTGTGTCTCTAAAGCTTTGGAAAGGAGATATTTTGAGAAGAAGAGCTTAGAGGACAAAAGGCTAGGGCAAGGAAGTGTGGGAAATCAGAAATCTACCTCAGATAGCATCATTTGGAGGTATCAAGTCATCACCTTTACTTCATATTCCTTCTAGACCTCTTTTGGTTAGGATTTAGGGTTTTTATGGTTTTGTTGAGATGATAATGTGGGATATGAGCTAGATCTAAAGTTGTAACTTCAGATCTGCACCCTTCTTGGGTTCTAGAGTCATAAAGCTTCGAATTTGGTCATGTATGAAGCCTCTTTGAGTATGAAACCCAATTGTGTGCTTGGATTTGACATTTAGAGCCTTTGTAGCTATGCATGCACGTAAAGTTTGAAACTTTACCTGAAAAGCATGCCTTAGAAGCTTGGATCTGTAACTTGGAGCCACTACATGGCTTAAAAGAGTCTGTATGGCTTAAGGACTGAAGGAACTCGGCGAGTCACAAGGTTGACTCGGCGAGTCACATGAAGATGATCCTAGACCCGACGAGTTGGATGAACAACTCGGAGAGTCCGATGAAGATTGTTGTAGACTCGACGAGTTGGATGAACAACTCAGCGAGTCGGTTGAGGTTTCCCCAATTTATGTATGCGAGTGTAACCGTCGAGTTGCAAGAAGGAAACTCGACGAGTGGCCTTAGGGTTTCGATCATAAACTGAAGGAACTCGACATGTCACTCCAGTGACTCGCACGAGTGGGCAAGTACTTCAAGGAACTCGGCGAGTAGGCGAGGGTACTCAGCGAGTTAGGGTCAACATGGACTGTTGGTCTTGACTAATGACTTTGAACTTGATCAGTGTTTGATTAGTTGGCTTATAGGATACGTTGAAAGGTTGGGAACATATGGGTATGATTATGCTATGATAATAGGTGGTGGAGTTTGTGGCGGTGATCCGAGGGTTGAAGTTTATCTACCGAGTCGAGATTTGCAAGGTGAGTTATCCTCACTATATCAACATGGTCTAAGGCACCAAGGCCAACCCTTTAGTTGTTATTGTTATGGTATGATACCTATGGTTATTATCTGTTAGATCGAAATCAGGATAGATAGTATGTTGTGCTCTTATGATCCGTAGGGATTGGTATGTTAGTGACCTGCTAGGTCGATGCTCTAGTTATGAGAGATTGCTATGATTGATGATCAGTGAGATAGATATGTTGATGTTTGTATATGACAGTATATGCTAGTTATGTGCACATGGTTATTTGCTTGTTGTTTGGGTTGAGGCGGTCCTGCTTTGTGCTGAAGGCCAACACACCCTATGAGTAGTCCGGGGAGACTGTAGGCCCACATGGCGGTCCACTTATGCTGAAGGCTCGGGATAGATTCAGATAGACTGTAGGCCCTGCAGGGTGGTCCAGTCAGGCCGATGGCCCAGTATGCATGTTGTTGTTTGTCTGTTGTTGATATGGTATTATCGGTGTGGTATTCGTATTTTGGGGGTAGCTCACTAAGCCCTTGGGCTTATATTTTTCAATTAATGTTTCAGGTACTTTAGTAGTTCATGGCAAGGCGAAGGCGTGACCGTACCGCTCCTCATCCTTATGATCTGGTTATTGGGACACTCTGATGAGTAATGATTGAAAACATTTTTGTAAACAAATACTATTTGGTTTTATTTGTGATTGGAAAAGTTTAAATTTGGCGTAACATTTATGGATGTTACATATTGGTTTGAGTGAAACTAGAAAAAAAAAGGAGGAGTGGGACTCGAAAATTCAGCGAAGGCAACAAAATAAATAGAAGGGGCGTGATTTTGTGCCATGCAATCAATTAAATAGAACAAGGCAGATGCTAGCATCAATTTAGAAGATGATAAGAGACATGTTCGAGTTATGAGAATACAAATGCAAGCATGTCAACTGAGGGAATGGTGTTTAACTTCTATTAAGGAACAATTTGTAAGATTAAATTTTTATTTAGGTAAATATGGATGCCATATAAGCAAAATGTGGCATTAACATGAAACTATTTTGCCAAGTAGGATGCTAAGCAATGGGGATTAACCTGGAAACCTGTTAGTTTGGGGGTCAAGCCCTATTTAACAGGTAAATATCAATTTTAATGACCAATTATGCACAAAAGATACTTGCATAACTAAATGTGTAAATTCGCCCAACTTTGTTGTGGTATAGTACCAAAAACCCTATAATGAACTAAAATCTTATATCATTTCAATCTTTTCATACCCTCTGTATCTGACATATCTCTCTTTACCAACACATCTTCACCCTCACCTATTTTTCTACTTGTGTATATCGATGATATAATCATCACTGGCCACCAATACATACATCATAAACTCATTCATATCCTCCCTAGCCACTCGCTTCTCTCTTAAAGATCTTGGTAACCTATCTTACTTCCTCAGAGTTAAAGTTATTCCTAAAAAAATAGTCTTTTCGTTACTCCAATGTCTTGCTCGGGAACCCTTACGCCATTAGACAACAAACCCATACTGAATCCAACTGATTATCATGCAATTATCGAAGTTTTATAATATTTATCTTCCACACGACCTAACATAGCATTCACATGAACAAGCTTTCACAATACATGGACCAGCCCAGAAAAAATCATTGGACTACTCTCAAAAGGTTACTACGATACCTACATGGAATGATGTATCATGGCATTTTGTTCAAAAAGAAGTCCCCATTACAACTACATGGTTTTACAGATTCCAACTAAGCAAGATACCGCCGCCACATATCGAAGTACAACTAGATATATTGTCTACTTAGATGTAAATCCGGTTTCATGGAACTCAAAGAGACAACTGACTATCACCCATTCCTTAATAAAATAGAATTCTAAATGGTTACCTTCTCCACAACAAAAGTCCAGTGGTTTACTTCTCATATATTTGAACTTTGTTACAAATCCATAACCACTCCGCAATATACTGTGATAATTTAAGTGCCAGAAACTATTCAGTAAATCCGGTTTTTCATTCCTGAATGAAACACTTAGCATTGGATTTTCACTTTGTCTGGGACAAAATACAAGAAGGCGCTATGTCTGTTTCCTATGTAGCCGGAGATGATCAACTTGCTGATGCTCTCACCAAACCACTCCTGAAGCACAATCATCAATTTCTCCTATCCAAGATTCGACTCATCCCTCGACCGTCCATCTTGTGGGGGGCATGTTAGATATGATACAATTTGAATATTTTGAAATGTTTTGATTTGTTGTATCTCCTCATTTACTTCCATGTTTTATTAGCATTCAATGTTTGCTAATTCTTAGAGATTATTTTCTTGTATTTAGGAATGCAATTATCTTTTCCTGATGTGTGTGTGTGTCTATAAATATATATATATATATATATATATATATATATATATATATATATATATATATTCTTTTATTCTTCAATGGAGACAATCAATCAAAATTGATAAAATTTATATAATCAAGATCAATATGTTGTTCCGGTGTAATGGGTTGGATCGGCTTCCTAGTAGACATTGTTTGGCTTTTATAGGAGTTGATATAGATTCTTTACTTTGTCCGTGATTTGAAAAGCAAATGGAAAAGTTAGTCATGTTTTCTTCTAGTGTGAAATTGCTCATCAGGTTTGGGCAAAAATTGCTCGCTGGTTGGGATTCAATGATGTCTGTTTGTTGATTGGTTATTTATTTAGTGAGATGGAGAGATTTCCTACTTAATGGTTGATCCGGCCAACCTTGGAGTCTATTTTCATGGCGGTCTTATGGGTGATCTACACATATCAAAATGTCTTGGCTATACGTACGAAGAATTTTCAAACAGACATAGTTGTTAATTTAATTATGTTATTTTCATTTTCTTGGTCTTTTCATAGGCATCTCAGGGCATCTAAGATTGGGTGAAGTAGCTTTTGAATCTCATATCATTGTTTTTTTTTCTAGTGTCTAACTAGCTCTTTAATAAAATGATGTAGTTGCAAAAAATATTAGGTCACTTTAATTTGGAAGAAAAGATCATTGTTTTTTTGCTACTGTGTAACTAGCTCTTCAATAAAAATATCGTTGCAAAAAATATTAGGTCACTTCAGTGGCGAATCTAGAACCAAAAATCATGTGGTTCCTTATATAAATGAAATTGAAAAAAAAAAAATGAAAAGGTAGGTCTTTTGATAAAAATAAGGTAGTTCCTTATTTTTTTTTCTATATATACTTGTTGTATTAATAAAAAAATAGGTCCTAGGACCTACCTTGTACATGAGTAGCTATGCCACTAGGATACTTTAATTTCAAAGTAAAAGAAAAAAAGTTAATAATTAGTTTTTCTGGTCTACTCATAAACCATATGAGATATGAACTAAAAGTTATATATGCGATGAGAGCATATTGGTTCCAGAGCGTGAATTCCATAATTGAGGTCACGAATTAAAATCAAAATATTATTAGTGTTCTACAATTGACAATTACCGTAGGTATTGGACGGATTGAGTTGAGTCATTTAGATGATATGATTTACTATTGTTTCAAAGTTGTATGTAATGACCCAAAAATCAAGGGTAAAAATTTCATTTTTAATATAGATAAAACATTGATACCATTTATTTCAAACATTTCAAATCATCATTAAGTAAAACATTTATCAGAGTTTATCCCAAAGTCATTGACTGTGGAAACCATAGGTGTGTGCCCTGTAATCAATTTGAGCGCTCCTCTTCCAAATCGATGATACCTGAAACCAAAACTGTAAACCGTAAGCACAAAGCTTAGTGAGTTCCCCAAAGCATACCCCACACACAATCCGCATATCATATTAGCTATAAAAGCTATCTCCACCACATAACACATACCATATTAGCTATGATAGCTATCTCTACCATATACCACATATCATATTAGCTATAAAAGCTACCTCTACCACATAACACATATCATATTAGCTATAAAAGCTATCTCTACAATTAGCCGTAAAGAGTATCTCTACCATTAGCCATAAAGGCTATTTCTACCATTAGCCGTAAGGGCAATCTCAACCATTAGCCGTAAAGGCTATCTCTACCATTAGCCATAAAGGCTATCTCTACCATTAGCTGTAAAAGCTATATCTACCATGTATCACTGCATAAATATGCCACACAACTCTACACAACAAGTATACCAACTATCATAAAATAGGACGACCTTGGTGCATTAGACCCATTGGTATGGTGAGAAGACTCACCTCGCACTGCAGAAGCTTCGCACATGAATTCCTTAGATGCTGCCCCACCAGCTTCCCGAGCTGTCACTACCAATCAATATACCCAATTAGCAATTGGGTCCCACACCAAAATCCAAAATCCATGCATGGGGTAAAATGATCATTCTCCCCCTGGCCCAATATGATCCAAAACTAAGGCCCGCTCACAAAACAAAAGCCCGACACAATAATGTCCATAAGTCCTTTACTGGCCCACAAATAAATATCAACCCCAAAACCTGATAGCCCAACAGGGCCCAAAACACAAAGTCCAAAACCATAAAATCCATAAAGGCCCATGAATGGCACAATTTTCCAAAATGATCCAACGCTCCTTATTGGGCCTTAACCTAAGATCCAATCATTCAATTAGTCCAGAACACAACCACTCTGATGGTCCATTACAGCCCAACAATCTAGGACCCAAACTGATGGCCCAAACCCAAAACCCAGCCTGGTTGAGTATTGAGGGCGTAGCCAGCAGTACGCTATGCGTACTCGCTTAATGGCTTGTATGCTATGCGTACTGGATTGTACGCCCAACGTACTACCCTCTAGCCTCAATTCTTATATTAAGCGCTTAATGCTTTAATTGATAAGTCCAAACCACAGATCTGAGTCCCAAATAATTTCTAAACCCATAGAGTCACTGACTTGGTGACTTTGCATGCCCCCCATAAGACCAAATAGCATTCTACATTCATGGAAATGGCTCAAACTCCAACATATATGGTCTTAAACTCTAAAGGTGCCAACTTTATGGACCTTGACCTCAATAACACTAAGAGGGGCAAGTCAAAGCTCCCGGAATGGAATTAAGACCACTAGATCTCATACTTGGGACCAAAATGAACAAAAACTCACAAATGGTAGATGTAAGAGATGAATGATCAAGTTCCAAGCTTTATACCCTCATCAAGCTTAGAATGAGTCCCAAAAGCCTGATCCATAAGCTCTACCTTGATTCCCATCTTTGCAACAAGCTCTATTTTCTTGAAAATGGGCCAAACATCCCAAAAATGGACTCCATAAGCTCAAAATGTCACCATGAATGATATATGAGGATTTCTAGGGTTTTAGAGGGTGGAGGCTAAAGATATTAGGGTTCGGGTATGAGATAACGAGCTTAAATAGGGTCCAAGACCCTAAAAAAGGGTTCTGATCTGAATGGAGTACGCTCGGCGTAATTATGGTACACCTAGCATACCCTGAAGAACATTCATTACCATCCTGGTCAGTACGACCAACGTACTTCCTTCTTCAGTTGTACGCTCCACGTACTCTTTGTATACGCCTCGTGTACTTGGCTAAGCCTGACAATCATGAAACTTCTGAGGGCCCTAACTTCTTCGTTATAAGCCCAATTCCGACGATCCTTATATCCATGGAAATGTGACGAGAATCCCTACAATCCTATCAACTCATACCTTCCTTAAGACCTTCCGAACAAAAGTATATTTTCCATAAAAACGCGAACTGCCACTTTACTGAAATACCCCTTGACTCCAAAACACGAAACGAACAACCGGATCACTTCTAATACATTACCCATACCCAAATGGGCCTATATCTTACCTTTTCAAAAGTCCTAATCCTTATGATGACCGATATTTGGGCCACATCCTCAGAATAAGAATCGATTCGGAACAAGATATTACAACTCTCCCCCACTTGAATTAGATACCGTCCTCGAAATCCGTCCTTCCTTACTAGTACATCCAACAATCTGATCTATACTTCCACAATCAGGAATAAATACAACCTCCCCAAGACAACTGATACCACCCCTAAAAGGGGCTTCCAACCTGAAAAAGGAACGAACCGAAAACCATTTAGAATAAAACCACCCCTACCAATAATGGAAACCCGTTCTGAGCCCAACTAATACCGACACCCGACATTCCGAGGGACACAGCCGTTACCCCGATCATTCAGTGGTCGATAAGAGGTAAAAGGACCCAGCCACACTAGACTCTCTTCAATCATGATTATCTCAATGTTATCGACTGAATGAATTCGACATTGCTACCCGGTTGCTGAACTGGCTAACATCCACACACTCGCCCCATGTGAACTCTGAAGCAACCTTGTCTAGCAGTAGTTGCCCTACCCCCACTAATGACTCTGTCAATCCTTCTGACACATCCAATAATCATAACCCAACAACCTGTCGCCACTGAATCTAATACAATAGTGTGCGCTACCTGAATACGATAGTCTTTCGACATTCCCAGTCTCTTTTGTCTTTCTGTTTCCTGATTCCAACATAATGTGGCCCTTGTATAGATGGAACCATCTCGATACACATCATGATGGCTTAAGCTACCATCGAACCAAACCCATTCATTACCCTGGTAACCTGCCTTTGATGCCCTTGGCATCCTTATGCTCCTAAATATCATCTCATTGAAATAAAATCTTGCACTGAACATGCATGAACCCCGATTCAGAATTCTTTCCGAGACGAGTCAATACTCCGCTACTACCTCGAGATCCATAATGCACCATAACTTCCGACATCCCTTACCTTATCGATAAATAGATACCCCTAGCCGATTCTCGAGACTTCCATTCTCGCACCCAGTCCAACCACCAGGTTCCCAAGAGATATAATATCAGGACGACACAACCATAGCCCTACAGTGTCACTTACCACTTATCCACAAGATCCTGTAACTTAGGGTCCAAACCATTGACTCAACAGTCTCTACCAGTCCCATTCTGAATTCCCATATCCATCCGGGCTCGCCCACGGATAACCGATCGAATAACCACCTCCGGTCCTGATCCTATAAAGTTGTGGCTTCCCCCACAATCTTGCGAACTGGTCTATCCTAGCCTTAATCATCTAAAAGAATTCGTGAATGCTACAGCTCCCCCATAGTCTTAGAACACTTTCCACACTATCCAACTGTTAGTGAATGCTACGGCTCCCCAGTAGTCTTACAACACTTTCAACCTAACATGATCACTAACCATAGCCCTATCGGTCATCTATCAAACAAAGCACATCTCACGTTGAGCGCCCATACGGTCTATCCTCCCAACTAAATTCAAATATTGACTGCAAATCTACCTGGTTGCCTCCCCCAAGGCCTGCTATATGACGTTAGAAAGAAAAGACACGATCCAGAAGTTGGGGAGCTCCCATCCCAGGATATCCTACGTTCAGTCAACCCCTAAGACCGCCTTTCCCCCCCCAAATTGGAATGTGAGACGCATCCTTGTCTCACACTCGCTTCTATCCTGGATATCTAAATGGATCTCCCCCAGTTAGATTCAACTATGTCCGATCAGCATAAGAGAATTGAAGGATTCCCAAACCCTCTCTCATTCCGATGATCAATCTCCTGACGAATGATGCTTAAAAACTCTTGAACACAATAAATAACACTTACAAAACAACACAACTCCCAAAAACTAGCTAACACTTCTTGAATCCCAACAATGTCAATGACTCTAGCTGCTCAAACTGATATCACACTTAGATCTTGGATGTAACGACCATAAAAATTCAACCAATTTTAACTTTTCAAAAACAACCCATTTTCTTAATGTTATTACAAAAAGGTTTTCAATACAATTATTATTAGAGTCTTCCCAGAATCACATCATAAAACATAATCATGAGGAGCGGTACGATCACGCCTTTGCCTTGCCACGGTCTCCTGAAGAACCTGAAAAACATTAAATCACAACTGTAAGCCCGAAAGCTTAGTGAGATACCCCCAAAATACCAACCACATATACCATACTCGCATAACACGCCATATCATATCAGAACACAGAACAGCCATGCACTTCGGGTCTACTGTGTGACTGGTCCGCCGCACCGGCCAACAGTCCACCTGGACCACCCTCCGAGTCTAGCCATATACATCGAGTCTACAGTGTGATTGGTCCGCCCGCTCCGGGCCTTCAATCCACCTGGTCCACTCTCTGAGTCTACAGTATGACTGGTCTGCCCGCACCGGGCCTTCAGTCGGCCTGGTCCACTCTCCGAGCCTCGGCAGGTCTGGTCTGCCCTCTTGGGGCCTACAGCCTATCCGGACCGCTCGCTGGGCCTTCGGGACAACCGGTCCGCTTTGGGTATCTTGGCCTACAGCACAAAGCAGGACCCGCCTTGTAAGGTCTGAAAGGTGTTGAGTCTTGGGCTCGCTATTTAGTCTGTTTAGTCTCCGGATTGGGCCTGTCCATCCGTGAGTTATTTTCTAGGGTTTTGTATTTATAGGTGCTTGCATGCATCTTAGTATGTAAGATTTGGAAGTTATTTTTCAAGGTTTTGATCTTTATCTTTTGTAACCCTAATATCCTCTACATCGGAAGTTCTTTACCGAGCTCTGCTGAGGATTGAATCAATTGAATCATTCGACATATTTTGATTCATTCTTGTGTTTTATATTGCTGTTTTCGCTTTAGGGATTAACCTGTTAAAAGATCTAAACGATCAAAGAGTTTCTTAACTCATCAATTGGTATCAGAGCAGGAGGCTGTGTAACTCATACACATCTCTTCTGTGAAAGAAGTGATTAGGGTTTATTCCGTATTTACTGATATTTATTGAGCCGTCACTCCATAATTGACGTATCTCATTATTTATTCATCTTGCCCTAATATTACGTATTACAAGTCTGATCTTACAACAGGTTAAACGATCAAGCATGGACGATTCTCAATCCAGTCCTATCAACATCTCAAATAGTATAGGATCTACAACTAAGATTCCAATTCTCTACACTCAAGATTACGAGGTTTGGGTGCATCATTTTGAAGACTACGTCATTGGATCTGAAGATAATGGGTATTTGATATGGGAAGCCATTATGTCTGGACCACTTGCTCATTCAGGAACATCCAGAATTATTAAAACTCAAAAGGAGTATAATGATTTATTGAAAGATGTGAAAGATGTCGCTCAGGACGAAAAGGAGAAGTTTCAGTGCAACATCAAGGCACTGAGACTAATTCGATTCGCTCTTCAATCTGACACGTTTAGATTGGTAAGTTCCTGCAGTACAACTAAAGAAATCTGGGATCGGCTGCGAGAGCTGTATTCCACAGATGAAGATCTGGAGCACTCAATTCAGACCTTGCTTCTGTCTGAATTTGGAGAGTTCAAGCAAAATCCTGATGAGTCAGTTACATAAACGTTTGATCGCTTCAATCATCTTCTCAGTAAGATGATCAAACATGATATTGAAAGGAAGCTTATTGAACAGAAGGTCACTTTTCTGAATGGTCTGAGATCCGAATGGATAGCTGTTGTGTCAACAGTTAAAGCACACGAGCAGTTCAAATCGTACTCGCTGGCGAAACTGGTGGGAATTCTAAAATCCCAAGAAAAGATAGTGATGCAAGAAAAAATGTGGTTTCTAGTCTGGGGTCTCTGGCGCTTCTGTCCGAGGGTAAAACTGTTGAAGAAGATGAAAAGGATCTTCATCTGGGAGATCACGATCTGACCGCCGAAGATTATGTGTTAATGGTGTCAAATCCTAGAAGGTTTATCAGGAAAAAGTTTCCTTCCAACAAAAATCGTAATTGGCAAGAAAGCTATAGTTCCAAAAGAGTGAAAGATGAACCGAAGGTTGAGGAGTCGAAAAAGGAACCAAAGGGTGAAGCTGAATCTAGTGTCAGTTGCTTCTACTGTGGAGGAAAGAATCACTACACAAAGGATTGAGTGCTGAAGAAGATGGCTGAGAAAGATGAAGAAGCAAGTCTTATGAAAAGACTGGAAGAAATAAAAAGGAAGAAGGCTGCCACTAATTCTTCTATGAATGCTCTTATTATGCAGGGTTCGGCAGAGGATGACGAGTTCGGTGGCGTACAGGTGTGGTCGACCGACTCAGAAGACGATGAGGTGAGAAAGCCTTCTCATGGAAAGGCTCATGTCGGAAAAGGTGGTGAAACCGGTGGAAGATGTCTGATGGTGACCGATGTATCTCAGATGAGGGGATACAACACTGACGGTGGAAATGAAGAGACCAAGGAGCGAGAGGACTTGTGCTTTACAGCAAAACCTCTCAATGTGCAGATTAGTGAACTTGATGAACTGATCAAGAAGGTACAATTTGTTTTTGTTTCGTTTAAAATTCCACAAAAATCATATGGAAAGGAATTAAATAACTTGAATTCAAGAATTTCAAATCTAGATAGTTGTTTAACTCAAACACGGGCCACAAATTCTAATCTGACTGACCAAATAAGCAGGGTGTCATCCAAGAGTGAGGAGCGAAGGATGTGGATTGAGTAGAAGGAGTTGGAGCTAATTAAGTCTAGGGATGAAAACATTTATTTGCAAAGAGACAATCTGAAATTATTAAAACAAAGGAATGTTTTTTTGTTTGATCGCTAAAAGGCTTTATGCTAACATTACACAACTGCATCTAAATTGTGAAATAGGGCAGAAGATACATCGCATGATTTTACCCTTCCTTGAGTTTAAGGAGGATGAAATTGATGCCGAAGCATACAACTGTGAAAGTGTTGTATCTTCCGATGATGTTAATCCTACTTATATGTATGGTCTGGACAAAATAGAATCTTTTATAAAGTCCAAAGACCATAAGTTCATGCTTAAAAATCTTTTGGATGAAAATGATAAGCTGAAACTCAGGACTGAAACCATACAAAAATTCGACTCATTGAGTACCAATTTAAGTTCAGAAAACAAAATTGATGTTGAAAACGCATCTGAACTTAATGAGGACGATGATATGAGTGAAATTTCTGTAGAGGATGAAGTCGACTGTTTTGAGTTTGTCAAGAGCGAATCCGAAAACCACAAAAACCTAATTTTTGAAAATTTTGTGGAATTCGCTCGTTTGTCCAAAACTAAGTCCCCAGCCCTTAAAGAAAAGGCCGTTGTGTTTCAGAAGGTTAGAACTACTCCAAATCAGGTGTATAAGGTCACAAGAGTAACCGAACATCAAACAGCCGAACTCACTGCCATAGTGAACGAAGATAATGCAGATGACTGTGATAAGTTTTTCTGGTCAGCACCTATAGACAATGCAGACGAAACGGTTGGTCTGTCAGAGCGAACATCCTGGAAGACCAAAGGTAGATATGTGCCCGAACCGCTGAATAAGCCTATCAACTTTGATGTACCAAGTACAAGTGGCACAAAAGAAATTCATGTAGAAGAAGTCACCTCCACAAGCGAAACCTCATCTATGAAGAGTGAACCGGTTGCCAAGAAGCTGAAACAAAAAGCTAATATCCACAGACAACCGAAACAGGTGAAAAATCAAAAGCAGCAGAAAACCTGAGATACAAGAAAAATCTCTCAGAGAGAAAGCAGTTTTGGCGCTCTCAAAACCCTCATTACTCTTACCATGAGAAAGACTCTAAGTCAGAGAGAAAGACTTTCGGGCTACACGAAGAACAGAAACGAAAGGATAGGTTCGGTCCCGAAAGCAACAGCAACCGAAAAGCTAGTTTCGGTCCGCCAAATAATAACAGGCAAAGACCTGATTTCAGTCCATCAAGCATTTATAATAAAAGACCATGTTTCGGACCACCAACCAACAACACCCAAAAATCCAACTTCGGCTCATCATCAAGCGGCTACCGTAGGTCCAGGTTCAGTCCCTCTAATAACCACAAACGAAAGGGTCATTTTGAACCCCAAGTAAGGAAAGACTCGCATTATAATTTCTTTTCCTCTAATTCTTCTCATTCTCAATCTTCTTCTAAACCCAATTCTGTTCCTACACAAAATTCAAGATCATCAACGAACTTGAAAGGAAAAAGGAAGATTTCCTCAGCCAAGGAAGACAGACAATAGACAAAAGTCCATACCCCAGAATCTGAATCCAAAAAGCAGGCAACTAATCCTAATAAAATCAAAGTGTTTACCATTGTAACGCCCGTAGATCCGGGCTAGTCAAATAGTGAATTTAGAAGTATTAATCTTAACCAAATTGTATTATATGTCACAAGGTTTCCGTACATATAAAGAACGCCAAAATCCGAGTTATAACGAAGAAGTTATGACCTGTCGAAGTTTCATGACAGAACCGACACGACCTAGCACGACGTAAATAGTGAATTTAAGGTAGATAGATATCTATCCTTAGTGATCTAAACGAGAGTCAAAGATTTCTTCGATAGTAGTCCAACGATAAAAAGACAGATGAAAACGGAGTTCAGATGAAGGAGTTATGAATTTCGAACGGAGTTTTCCTGTCCCAGCCTACTAAAGATAATATATAAAATATACTTATAATATATTAAAATTAGCCAATGGAGTCTAAATGAGAGTTGTAGATCATAATCTCACCTTCGCGTCGGTATAAAGAACGTCAAAAACGGAGTTCGTATGCGAAAGTTATGAATTTCTGAAGTTCGGGGCGCGAAACCCCAAAACTTTCAGAGACCACGACGTGGCAAGCAGTGCCACGACGTGGCAAGTCTCCTGACAGCTCCGGGAGTCCCCCAGATGCAACTTGGGATGACGCATGCAGTGACGATCAAGCCCACGACGTGGCAAAAGGATCCCACGACGTGGCAAGGGCCAAATTTGCCCTATAAATAGATTTGAAGGGCCAGCCGACTATGGTTGCTCCATCCCTTCTCTCCCACTCCCGATACACCCTCGAAGCCCTATTTTAACCCCCCGAAGCCCCGGTATCAACCCCGAGACCCGAAGCAAGTCCCGAAGCACCGAAGATCCCGAGAAGAAAAGAGTTTCCGAGCCGAAGCTCTGCCCGCGAGAAACCCGATGTGTGAAGTGATCCCGGTTTCACCGAAGAATACTACTTCTACAAGCCGTAGTGCTGTCCGATCATCTTTTGATCAAGTGAGTGTGTGGTTACTTTCTTCTAACACATAAATATGAAGTATTTGCTATGAAATACGTGCTATGTGTTTATATATTATTTGTCTATTTGAGATGGACGTGGAATTGATGTTTTATACAAGTGTTGAATGATTTAAACTGTGTAAGTATTTATATCTATGAAAATGTTGAGTAGAACTTGGGTAGATGGGATAGTTGGTGACTATGGAGTTAGTGCCTATTGTATGAACCTTGGCAACGATGTGACTTCGTGCCTATTTGACGAACCTTGGCGACTATGGAGTTAGCGCACGTTGAGTAAACCTTGGCGACTCTGGAGTTAGCCCTTATTGAGTAAACCTTGGCGACTATGGAGTTAGTGCTTGTAAAGTGAACCTTGGTGACTATGCAGTTAGCGCCTGATAACTATGGATTTAGTACTTGATAAATAAAATTTGGCAGCAATGGATTTCGTGCCAATTCCTTAGGAATAAATGAATGAAGGATAGCCGGTTCTTAGGATAAAACGTTAAGAAATAAATGGAGATAATAGGGGGTGGGTAATTGGATTGATTGTTTGATAATTGAATATAATAATTATATTATTGTGGGTTGAAAACCCTATATGCTCACCAGGCTCCCAAGCCTGACCCACTCAGTTTTCTTTGCATTACAGGTAATGGCACAAGGGTATAAGTTGGTGGACTTGACGAGAGATTTTGCATTATATATCAGTAGTTATAAATAACCGTTGTAAGGTTTATTTTATATTGTTTATGCTTTTGGTCTGTATCGAACATGACATCCTGAGGTTTTATTATTTAATAAAAATACATTCTCTTTGAGAAATGTTTTGATAAATGGTTATCATATTTTTGTTTTTGGGAACAAATTCCGCAACAATTTTCTTTAAACGATTACTCTGCTTTAAAAAAAATAAAGCATAAACAAATCGGTCTTTTCTGGCCGTGAAATTTGGGGATGTCACAGTTGGTATCAGAGCAATAGTTTAAGCGAACTAGGAATTTGTAGGAAATTTCTGGACTTAAACTTAGAATGCTAAGTAATGATTATTTGTTCAGATCTATGGTCTGTTGCCGACCGGATCTGGAAACCTTATGTGTGTAGGATTCTAAGCATACGTCTACGATATTATAACTAGCATGTAAACGTTTCGGAGTGATAAGGATGATTTGAATATCCATCGTGAATAAGGATCTAATTTCACCTTATTCGGTGTATAGATCAAAATGACAAGAACCAGGAGTGGAGCTGGAAACGTGAACGAAAACAGGAATTAACCACCTGTGCTTGAGCGAGTGGCTGTGGTAGCAGCAACACCTGAACCAATCACAATGGATGGAGTGCGAACCATGATTCAAGCCATGATGGCTAAACAAAAGGAGGAAATGAGACAATTGTTGCTGAACAACAGGAGTGAACCCTCAATACCAGTTGAACAGCCTGAGCTGAATGAGGGGCAGTCAGAAGAAGGGAACAATAGTGGGACCATTGGTCAAGCCAACCCACCAATAGTTCGTCGAAACAATCATGATGGAGGGAATGATGGACGTGGATGCAAGTACAAGGATTTCATGGCATCCAAACCACCATGTCTTTCTGGGAGCCCGACACCGGTGCAAGTCATGGACTGGATCTCTGAGATGGAGACAATGTTTGAAAGTTGCAAGTGTAGCAACAGACAGAATACCGCTCTTGCAATCCCTCTGTTAAAATCTGGAGTACTGAGCTGGTGGAAGTTACTGGCCGGTTCAATGCCCAAGGGGGAAGCTAGCAAGATGTCTTGGGAAGAGTTCGTGGAGCAAATGAAAATGCAATACTGCTCTGAGTAGGATCTTCTGGAAATCAACAATGAGTTCCAGAATCTAAAGAAGGGAAAATTGAGCGTTACTGAATACGCTACAAGCTTTACGGAGAAGATGAAGCTTATTTCATACCTAATTCCAACTGAACTTTCCAAGGTCAACAAGTTTGCCAATGGATTACCTGCGGACTTTGGTCCGATAGTCAAGCAAGCAACCACTCTGAAAGCCGCCATCTGGGCAGCCAAGAATGTTGAGACCCAAATAAAAGAAAAAGGTCTGGAAAGAGCTGAAGTTGGAGAGAAAAGGAAGCGTGAAGGATCTTCTATAATCGACAAAGAAATCAAATTCTCGAAATTTGGGGGAAGAGATGAAGCTAAGTGGTGTGAGAAGTGTAAGAAGAAACACTTCGGGAAATGTAGTGAGGAAATGACTTGCTACAAATGTGGGAAGACAGGGCACTACGCCGACAAGTGCGCACCTATCAAGAAGGTGTGCTATAGGTGTAACGAAGAAGGGCATATTTATAAAGACTAAGAAAAACACACCGCCACAGCCAAGGGCATTCCACATGATCCTCGACGAAGCGAATCAAGGATGAGGATTTTATATCCAATAATCAAGTTATGAAGTAGCAGTGCGAATAGTAACTTATGATGTAGCCTATTAGAGGCATAGTATAGGGTGAACTTGAACTTTTGTGTAATAGTTTCAAGAATTAATATAAACCCTGGTTTTGTTATCTGATGTGTTGAATGATTATATGATTTATGTATGGTGACTTGGTTAACTACGAGACAATACTTGAGACGAGTATGAAGTAGGTGTGAATGGTAGTAGAGATCTATACTACCAGAAGCATAGGACTCACGCTTGGATCATGGGAAGTCGCAAGGTTACCAAGAAGCTAGTAATTGATTCCATTTTATTCAAGCATGTCATTACCATTGTTTCGGTAATGACTAGTAAGACGGTTGTTATTCCTACCCTAGTGGTCATATCAATTGAGTCTGACTACGATAAGAGGTCATCGGGACACGACCCATCGGTTTGTTACAATAGATAAATGAAAGTATTTATCCTGAGAAGAAGAAGGAGTCCACAATAAGGACTTATTTTTTAACTTAGAAGTTATGATTGAAAGTACAACATAGTACGATAAGCAGATGCAAGATTGGGCATCATCTGCGGTCAAGAAAGCCATAGAGTTAAATATTCTATCGAGGAAACATTGAAGTTACGGTGATTATCTAGGATGAAGAGATAACGTGTGGAATCATTATGCAAGTCCTATTTCGTTGATGATTCCGGGACGTAATCATCTTAAGGGGGAGATAATTGTAACGCCCGTAGATCCGGGCTAGTCAATTTAGAGACGATAAGCATCTAAAATCACTAATTGATGGAAGATTATTTGTAAGTATTAATCTTAACCAAGTTGTAGTATATGTCACAAGGTTTCCGTGTATTTAAAGAACGCCAAAATCCGAGTTATAACGAAGAAGTTATGACCTGTCAAAGTTTCGCGACAGAACCGACACGACCTAGCGCGACGTAAATAGTGAATTTAAGGTAGATAGATATCTATCCTTAGTGATCTAAACGAGAGTCAAATATTTCTTCGATAGTAGTCCAACGATAAAAAGACAGATGAAAACGGAGTTCAGATGAAGGAGTTATGAATTTCGAACGGAGTTTTCCTGTCCCAGCCTACTAAAGATAATATATAAAATATACTTATAATATATTAAAATTAGCCAATGGAGTCTAAATGAGAGTTGTAGATCATAATCTCACCTTCGCGTCGGTATAAAGAACGTCAAAAACGGAGTTCGTATGCGAAAGTTATGAATTTCTGAAGTTCGGGGCGCGAAACCCCAAAACTTTCAGAGACCACGACGTGGCAAGCAGTGCCACGACATGGCAAGTCTCCTGACAGCTCCGGGAGTCCCCCAGATGCAACTTGGGATGACGCATGCAGTGACGATCAAGCCCACGACGTGGCAAAAGGATCCCACGACGTGGCAAGGGCCAAATTTGCCCTATAAATAGATTTGAAGGGCCAGCCGACTATGGTTGCTCCATCCCTTCTCTCCCACTCCCGATACACCCTCGAAGCCCTATTTTAACCCCCCGAAGCCCCGGTATCAACCCCGAGACCCGAAGCAAGTCCCGAAGCACCGAAGATCCCGAGAAGAAAAGAGTTTCCGAGCCGAAGCTCTGCCCGCGAGAAACCCGGTGTGTGAAGTGATCCCGGTTTCACCGAAGAACACTACTTCTACAAGCCGTAGTGCTGTCCGATCATCTTCTGATCAAGTGAGTGTGTGGTTACTTTCTTCTAACACATAAATATGAAGTATTTGCTATGAAATACGTGCTATGTGTTTATATATTATTTGTCTATTTGAGATGGACGTGGAATTGATGTTTTTTTACAAGTGTTGAATGATTTAAACTGTGTAAGTATTTATATCTACGAAAATGTTGAGTAGAACTTGGGTAGGTGGGATAGTTGGTGACTATGGAGTTAGCGCCTATTGTATAAACCTTGGCAACGATGTGACTTCGTGCCTATTTGATGAACCTTGGCGACTATGGAGTTAGCGCACGTTGAGTAAACCTTGGCGACTATGGAGTTAGCGCTTGTTGAGTAAACCTTGGCGACTATGGAGTTAGGGCTTGTTAAGTGAACCTTGGTGACTATGGAGTTAGCGCCTAATAACTATGGATTTAGTACTTGATAAATAAACTTTGGCAGCAATGGATTTCGTGCCAATTCCTTAGGAATAAATGAATGCCGGTTCTTAGGATAAAACTTTAAGAAATAAATGGAGATAATAGGGGGTGGGTAATTTGATTGATTGTTTAATAATTGAATATAATAATTATATTATTGTGGGTTGAAAACCCTATATGCTCACCAGGCTCCCAAGCCTGACCCACTCAGTTTTCTTTGCATTACAGGTAATGACACAAGGGTATAAGTTGGTGGACTTGACGAGATATTTTGGATTATAGATCAGTAGTTATAAATAACCGTTGTAAGGTTTATTTTATATTGTTTATGCTTTTGGTCTGTATCGAACATGACATCCCGAGGTTTTATTATTTAATAAAAATACATTCTCTTTGAGAAATGTTTTGATAAATGGTTATCATATTTTTGTTTTTGGGAACAAATTCCGCAACAATTTTCTTTAAACGATTACTCTGATTTAAAAAAAATAAAGCATAAACAAATCGGTCTTTTCTGGCCGTGAAATTTGGGGATGTCCAAACCATTAAAAGAAATAATGAAACAACCTTAATAAAACGAACATATCTTGTTGATGTTTCTCTTACTATTCCTGTTCTTGTGAAAGGCTCACGTGGACCAAGAAACTTTGGGTTCCTAAATCTGCTTAATTTTTGCAGGTTATTAGTGACGAGCAGTTTGACGAAGAATGGTATATTGACAGTGGCTGCTCACGTAACATGACAGGAAGAAAGGAAGAGCTAAGGGAGTTTCGATCACTTCAAAATGGTGGCAATGTCAAGTTCGGTAACAACTCCTATGGAACAATAAAGGGTTATGGGATGATAACCAATGGAGACTTCACAATCAGAAAGGTGGCGTACATAGAAGGGTTGCAGCATAATCTTATCAGTGTATCTCAACTGGTGGGAGGTACCGGTCTCAAAGTTTCATTCGACGACGAAGGTTCAGAGATTATAGAGAAGAAATCCAACAAGGTCATTCTCAAATCAGATCGAAAAGCCGAAATGCTTCCTCTGAATCTCAGACCAATCAGAGGAAATCCAGCCATATGTCTTTGGTCCAAAGCTCATTCTGACGAAAGCTGGTTGTGGCACCGAAGGCTCTCACATCTCAACTTCAAAGAAATCAACAAGCTTGTCACCGGAGGTCATGTTCGGGGTCTTCCATTACTCAAGTTTGATCGAGAACACTTGTGTGCTGCATGCGAAATGGGGAAACAAAGTCGTGAAAGTCACCAATCAATTATAAACACAAAAGTTGTTGAACCACTTGAGTTGCTTCACATCGACTTGTGTGGTCCATCATCAATCGAGAGCATTGGCGGTAGCAAGTATATTCTTGTTATTGTTGATGATTTCTCACGTTTTACATGGGTATTCTTTCTGAAGCACAAATCTGAGGCCACTCCTAAGCTAAAGATGTTTATCAAGCAGGTTGAAGTGCAACTGAGAAAAGTCGTTCGAAACATTAGGAGCGACAATGGACTGGAATTCAAGAACAAAGAATTC
The DNA here is from genome assembly GCF_002870075.4 of Lactuca sativa. Lineage (NCBI taxonomy): Eukaryota > Viridiplantae > Streptophyta > Magnoliopsida > Asterales > Asteraceae > Lactuca > Lactuca sativa. The sequence continues at coordinate 74,922,142 of NC_056629.2, forward strand.
GAAGACTACTTGGCAGAAAAAGGAACCATTCATAACTTCTCAGCCCCTTATACGCCTCAACAGAATGGTATTGTCGAAAGGCGAAACCGGTCCTTGTGTGAGGCGGCCCGAACTATGCTAAGTTTTGCTTCTCTTCCCTTATATTTCTGGGATGATGCTATTGCTGCATCATGTTTTACACAGAATAGGTCTTATCTCAACAAGCGTTTCTCTCTCACTCCTTTTGAGATCATCAATAACAGGAAGCCGAATGTAAAATTCTTCCATGTGTTCGGTTCAAGGTGCTTCATCTTCAACTCCAAAGAACATCGTAACAAGTTTGATGTTAAAGCTGACGAAGGAATTTTTCCTGGATATTCTCTTACTTCTAAGGCTTACATGGTTTTAAATAAACGTTCTAGAAAGATTGAAGAAACCTATTATGTGACTTTTGATGACAGTTACGTCAAGAAACTAAAGGCTACTGAAGAAGCAATTGGAGAGATTTTCTCTCAAACAGGTTAAGTCATAGCCACAATAGCTAATTAATTTGATGAATTCGTAGACTTATTCGATGAACCTGAGAAAGCCACTCTCTCAGAAGCCAAGGCGGCAGACAACAAAATCGATCATCTAAAGCAAATTGTCGAAGATGCAGCCAAACAAATGGGAGAAGGAGAACAAGTTCGAAATGAACCTCCTCAGCACGACACTTCAGTTGAGGGGGGGAATCAATTTTCTTCAAGTCAACCGGACTCACATTTTCTGGGGGAGAATTCAATCACTGTAGCACCCGAAATCCCGGCTACACCCGAAAGTCCTGTAGCACCCGAGAGCCCGGCTACACCCGAAAGTCCTGTAGCACCCGAAAGCCCGGCTACACCTGAGAGTTCTGTTGCACCCAAAGGTCCAAATCAACCTGAAAATCCAAATGACTCATCATCTGTCGAGGGGGAGAATTCTGATATGTTCTATGATGACGATAGTCAATCTGAGCTGGAAGAAATGGTCAACGCCGAATTGGATCCATCCTATGATCCAAACTATCCTCCGTTCACTAAATGGACCAGAGATCATCCTGTATCTCAGATAGTGGGTAATGTATTTGAAAAGGTCCTAACCCGATCCCAAGTGAAGGCAAAGAAAACCTCCCTATTCTCCAAAGTAGAGTTCTGCATATATAATTCCTTCGTATCCAAAGTTGAGCCAAAGCCAGTCAATACTGCTCTTGATCATTCTGATTGGGTCCAGGAAATGCAAGATGAACTCAACGAGTTTGAAAGAAATAAGGTATGGCGCCTCATTCCAACAGCTAAAGATGCCTCAGTCGTTGGTCTCAAATGGGTATTCAGAAACAAAATGGATAAGGAGGGTAATGTGATTCGAAATAAAGCTCGTCTTCTGGTGAAAGGATACTGCCAGGAAGAATGAATTGATTATGAAGAAACATTTGCTCCGGTAGCAAGGCTGGAATCTGTTCGAATATTTCTTGCCTATGCTGCACACAAGAACTTCAAGGTCTACCAAATGGATGTGAAATGCGCCTTTCTGAATGGAGAACTTGAAGAAATGGTTTACGTGGAGCAACCTCCAGGTTTTGTGAATGAAAAGCACCCAAATCACTGTTACATTCTAGACAAGGCAGTTTATGGTCTGAAACAATGTCACACCCCAAAACCTGAACGGCGGAAACGTTCGGGGGCGGATGACTTCATGTGGTAGCGTAACAAATGAATACATAGTAAAGAAAGCAATACAACCATCATATATATAATTGAAAGTTTACATTTGTCAAAAGTTATATGTTCAAAACCAATTACAATATGATGTCTAAATACGAGATTAAACTGGCGCCGCAGCATCCCTTCATCAAAAGCAAAATGAATACCTGAAATTTACTGATTTCCTGGGACATACAAGTAATTTTGAAAGAGTAGATCAGCATTTAAGCTGGTGAGTTTCATAAGTATTTAAATGACAATGTTTGAATGAAATGAAATGTTTTGTCTTTGTTTGTTTGTGTTTAGAAAATCCTATATTTTCTACTAGTATAATAGTAGCCTTCACTCAAGACCAATGTTTGTTTCTAAAATGTATGTAAGTGTAAAATAACCAATGAGTTTGAAAACCTTGTAAATCAATGCAATTTTTAATACCCCTTGTGAGTTTTATAACCATACTATTGACTCGGAATGCCTATACACAACGTTCTTCAGGCGTTGGAATGTTATGACGTTTGTCACCCCAAACGGTGGACTGCAGCTAACAGTCAGGGCGCGGGTTGTCAAGCCCGTATAGATCTATACACAAACACCACGCTCCCCCTACAAGGGATTCTGGTATATAATACAGGACTTGAAATGTGTACTCGAACGTACATGAAGTTAGTGTCTCACAAAACCGTGGTATAAAAATAGATCTACTTGTTAAAATGTTACGTTTGTTCTTGTATACGAAAGTAAACTTCTTGAAATTCATGTTTCTAGTACATAAGAGTTAGAAATTTGTTCGTAAAACTATACCTATTATAGTTTTCTAAAAGTGTGTCTCGTTTGTTTAGAAATACCTAGAAAAGGAATCACTTGTTTATGAAAGCATAGATTTTTGGTGTAGAGTCTAAGATAGACAAGAATAATCTAAGAAAAGTTTAGTTTATACATGCATTACAACAATGTATATTTCAAAAGATAGAATGCTATTTAACATATTTTATATATATATAGGAAGGTTCATTATAAAGTTCGTAAATCGCATGTGATTTGGATATATAAAAGCATATAAAAGAGTTTCTTTATGTAATACACGATAATACTCGTGTGTTTTACTTGTAACCCCCCCCCCCCCCCCTTGAAAGCATATAAAAGAATTTATAAAATAATTAAAAGGTAAATTAAGGGGTATGAACTCACTTGAAAGTTTGAAGATAGCGAGATGGAAAACCGGGCAGAGTTTCGTCTCGGGAAACGGATTTTCCTCGAGATTCTCGGGAAACTCGGGAGTAAAATCGACCCTCGGGACTTGAGCAAAAAGACCAGAGCTTCGGGTTTGAACGGGCACGAAAAACGAGGCAAGATCGTGAGAGAAAGGAGAGAAATGAGCCCTTTTCTCGGAAGCCCTCGCATCCTATTTATAGGAGGGTCTGAGAAGCCTCGTACGCGGGGCGTACGCTCGTACGCAGCGCGTACGCGTACGTCATGCATGACCGAAGCCTCGACTGCCTCGGCTTCGGATGGGACGGGTTGCTGGGTAGGCGGGTCGGATGGGACAGCGGGTCGGACGGGTCGGACACCTCAGATAGGGCGACGTGGACGATCAGAGGCCAAGCCTCTCGGGTACGCTGGGCGTACAGGGGTACGCAGCGCGTACCTCGGATGAGGACGCTGACTCCTCTTCGGATAAGGTCCGAATTTTGATTTAAATAATTATATAATTTATTTAATAAACTTCAAAAATTCATATCTTCTTCATACGAACTCCGTTTTCGATGGTCTTTATATCCACGCGTAGGTGAGACTACGCTCTACAACTTTCGTTTAGACTCCGTTGGCAAATTCCAAAATGATTTTTATTATTTATTTTATAACTCATCGTGTTTAAGGAATTTCTTTGAAAATTCATAACTTCTTTATCTGATGTCGGTTTTTGCCAGACTTTTTACCGCTGGAATACCATTGTCGAGACCTTCGATTCTCGTTTAGGTCATTCTGGCCAAAAGTCGCTTGATCTCCGATTCGAGTTTTTAGCTGTCTGTTGCTAAGCCGAACTTGGAAAAATCATAACTTCGCTATATGAAGTCGGATTTGGGCGTTCTTTTCACGTACGATCATGGTTTAAAGACATTTAAATATAGAAAGAATTTAAATAGAACTATTAGGACATTTTATTATGAAAGTTAGTTTTATTAACTCAAAAGTGGTTACAATACTTGACCTTTTAGGTCATTACAAAGAGTTGAAATATCGGGTTGTCACAAACAAGCGCCTAGGGCATGGTATTAAACACTAACTATGTTCTTAAAGATGTCTAAATTCAAACAAGGTTCGGTTGACCCAACCTTCTTTCGAAAAAAGGAAGGTAACCACCTTATGATAGTTCAAATCTATGTCGATGATATCATCTTTGGCTCAATGAATCCTATCTTAACAGCTGAATTCAGAAAGTTGGTGGAGACTAAATTTGAAATGAGCTCAATGGGTCCGATTAACTTTTTCCTTGGTTTAAACATTAGACAGGGACCCAAAGGCATCTTTATCAACCAGGAAGCATATACCAAGACTCTTCTTGCTAAATTCGGCTTAATGAAAGATTCAAAGGTCAAAGTTCCTATGGCGTTCGACACCAAGCTCACACCATCCTTGGAAAAACCGGCAGTTGATATAACACTATACCGCCAAATGATTGGTTCCCTGATGTACCTCACAGCTAGCAGGCCCGATATAATGTTTTCTGTGTGTTACTGTGCTAGGTTTCAGGCGAATCCTCGTGAACCACACATGCTAGCAGTGAAAAACATACTTCGGTATCTGAAGCGAACCACCTCCCTTGGTCTCTGGTATCCATCAGACTTAGGTTTCTTTGTTCAAGCCTACTCAGATGCAGACGTTGGAGGATGTGGTTTAGACAGGAAAAGCACTACAGGAGGATGTTAATTCCTCGATGGAAAGTAGGTGAGCTGGCAATCTAAGAAACAAACATGTGTTTCACTGTCTACAGCTGAAGCTGAATATATTGCAGCCGCTTCTTGCACATCTCAAGTGATTTGGATCCAAAGCCAACTCAGAGATTATGGACTCAATATGAAAAAGATCCCACTATATTGTGACTCAGAAAGTGCAATTAGGATCTGTCATAACCCAGTGCAACATTCCAAAACCAAACACATTGCGTTGAGGTATCACTTCATTAAAGATCACGTAGAAGACGGAAACGTAGAGAATCATTTTGTTCGAACTACTGATCAAATGGCTGACATCTTCACCAAAGCTCTTCTTGAAACAAGTTTTAATAAAATTTTACAAGGGCTAGGTATGATGGAATCGGAGTCAGTACCAAAAACTACTTCTCAAAACTAAAAGTTGGAAGCGAAATGAACCGAACGTTTGGGTTCGGTTCATGTGAGTGCCGAAATGAACCGAGCGCTCGGGTTCGGTCTTACTCACTTGTCTCCGCTTATCACTTACAGGTAGTTTCTTTGGTTGTAAACTTTTTGTACCCTTATTTCTCAATTATTTCTCTCTTATTTTCCAATTATTTTTCTTTTTCAAACATTTTTTTTGAAACCGAAATGAACTGAGCGTTCGGTCTATTTCGGGTTCGGTTCCAAATTTTTTTTGTTTGTTTTATTTTTGTTTTTCTCTTTGAATCAAAAACTCCAAAAATATTTTTTTTTCATTCGTTAAATTTTTTTTATTTTATTTTATTTTATTTTTTTATCATTTGTGGATAATCGCTGGGGCAATTATTGTTCTCACATTTTTTAATAGTTAAGTGTCCCTAGAAGCATGCTGTTGTATGTTGTCCAAAGCCTCACCTGATTCTGAATAATAGCCTTACTGACTTGGTATATACAAACCTTGTCTTCCCAATTAGGCTTTTATATTTATTCTAATCATGAGCTATCTTACTCTCTTCTCACATGAGATAAGAGTTTTCTGCTCGGTCCCTATTTTAACAGCAAAGGTACTTTGGTTTCTTTACACCATCTCCAATACCTCCCTCCACCTTATTCGCTTCATACACGTAACCCTTGAGACTCTCAGAAATTACCACTGAGGTTTATGGTTACACAATTTCTGTGTTTATGATCTTAGCTTCATGCCACTACGTGCTAAGTGAAACCCACAATTCAATACCTACTATGTATTGACGGTGAACAATTAAATTTGCTCTAGTTTTCACTAAAGAATTAACGAATTCACCCATGGGGCTGTACCTTGAAATCTCTGAATTTTCTCTTTGTGTGATTCTTATGAAATTGTTAAATCCCATAACATTTCTTCCCTTGGAATCCAGTTTCAATTTTTTTTTTGAGATTTCACCTAAAAGTATCCTCAACATGCCACTTAAATTCTCTTCACACCTACTTGTTCAACAGACTACATTGGTCTCACAAGTATTTCTGTCGATTTCTGTCTTATGTCAAGATCAGGAATTCTGCACTGAAGCGAAAGCCTCCCAAATTAGCCTTATTAAAAAATGCCTTTCAACACTTCTTAATAAGTGTCTGATCGTAATTCAACGGGAAACCACACAAACACTTTAAGGTCTCTCTTGACTTTAAAGGAAGAGATTCGTGCCCGGGGTCCATTGTTTCGTGTCTTTATTGACATCACAATTTCCACATATGTATTGCTTTATTTCTTTTTCTTTTACACTCTATGCACGAAAATCTTTTTGATTTTCCATAAATCTGGTTTCATTACTTACAAGCTATTTTTAGCTATGGGATTTGAGGTTATAAAAGAGATGTGGCTCACAATGTTACACGTGGTTATTTTGCTCTATGACGACAACTCACTCTAAAGGGATAAGTTGCTGACTCAGCCGAAAGTCTAATCGCTTTGATCTTTCAAACGGCGCTTGATGGAAAGGCGTGTGAAGCGGAACCGTTTTTGACGTTTCAAATGGCGCCTGATGGGAAGGCGTGTGAAACGGGACAGTCTTTCTCTCTCCTACGTAATCATCGGGGCTCTAAACTGTCACGCGTCAATCACCTAAGAAAACTCTTCGCATTTTCCTTGAAGAGTTGGGAACAAATTTTTCTCTCTCTTCTTAACACGGTATAAAAGGTAACTTCTACCGTAATTTACCTCTTTACTACACCAAATATTCAGAGAGCAAGAAAAGATTTGTTTCTCCTACTATTCATCATCTTTCCTAATTCTTCTCTTCAATGGAGGACTCCTCTTCAGTTCATGCTACTTCTCACATTCTGCCAATCCGTCCTCAACAAAGCTTGATTATCTATCTCACTCCACAAGTTTACGATGTATTCATGTTTCCAATCGTGGAATGTCTCAAGTATTCGCCACTTGTTCCAGCTCTCACCAAAGTCGACACTGTTTCAATGGAGTGTCTATCGCAAATCTTCTCCACAGCCCACTATGACAAGTCTGTCGATCGAATCTTCTTCGACATTCTTGATCACAAGGCCGCCATCTCCAAACAACGATTATGTTCGCTTTTATGGTTTGAACCTGATGAGTCTAGGGTTAACCCTGAATCCATCCCAGTGGGACAGTTGTTCTCCATGTTTTATAACATGGGTTACATTGAAATTCTGACGACGGTCACAAAATTCAAGAAATCTTGCTTACCTCCTCAGTGGAACGGCTTCTTCACCGTTTTGTTCAAGGGGCGAGTCGTCTGTTTATGACCATTCTTTATGGGCTGTACCATGGCATCAACCTTGATTATGGGTCGATTTTATGGCAGCAACTGATTCAGAGTCTAGCGTCTACTTCTCGCCATTCAGAAATCTCATATGCCAGATTCTGGACACTGGTCACAAAGTGGGTGATGGACAAGTATCACGTTCCTATTGTTGCTGATTCTCCACTTTCCTCGATAGGAACTTTCCACACCACGAAGATAATCGTCTCTGATTCATCTAAATTTCAGTTTGTTGGCTCAATCCCTGAGTCAATGTATGGGTGTGTTCTAAGCGACAGCCGCATCATCAAAACTTACAAGGAGTTTCGTCGCTCTGGTCCCAGAGAGCTTACTCCTGACATGATTCAATCAATCCATGATGCTGATAGGCCTGCTCCCAGGGGAAAGAAAAATGACAAGGGAAAAGACAAGAAGGTTGTCAAAGGAGCGAAAGGTCCTTCTCCGAAGAAACGCAAACCTACCAAAGCAGCTCAATCTCCTCCACCAAAGAAGAGGAAGACTCAACCCAGGTGAAAGCTTATTCTTGCCTCCTCCTCCAGTGAATCTGAGGAAGAGAGTTCAGACTCAGAAGAGTCCCTTCGAGGTAATACTCCTCCACGTTCTCCTACCCGTGAGGTACCAGTTTCCACTAGACCTGTCTCTCTTCCCCCAATCTCCATCTCTATTTCCATTTCCCCCATAACCTCCACTACTCAAATACCACCCACCTCTATCCCTGTACCACCTCCCATTTTCACTAAAGCTACCACAACAACCACCGCTGGAGTTAGAACCAACGTATCTGATACGGGGGCTCCTACTACAGCACCCGAAACCACTCCCACTACCGAACATACATCCGTACCCGAACCTACTTCCACAACCGAGCCTCCATCCTCACCCTCATCTCCTGCTCACTCAGCAGATAATGAAGAACCTTTTCTTGGAGGAGAGAACGTGACGTTTGACTCGGTTTATTACAGTCCGTATCAAATGCAAAGTGATGATGACGATGATGCTCCAGTAACCAAGAAGCATCTCAAGGAGCTTCATGAGAAAATCGATTCTCTCATTGCTTCTTCCTTTTCTTCCTCACAATCTACTATCTCAGAGGCTGCTATTCGGGGGATTGTTGATACGTTTACTAAGGCTCATGAAGCCTCTATCAACTCTTCCACTGCCGTTATCGACGCCTCTACCAAGGCGTGTGTTGCTGCGACCGAAAAAGTCGAAAAACTATTTGTTGACGCTACTTTTCTATTGCAATCTTTACAGGGAACTGCTGACTCCAATGCAGAGAGGCTTGACTCTCTTGTCAATAAGCTGGCCACCTCAGTTGCATCCGAACTACAGTCATTTGCCAGTCTTCGTCAATCTCTCAGTGAAGAATCCAAATCGTTTAAGGCGACTGTTGAGGAGCGCCTGACTAAGCTGCATGAAGACCTCGCTTCAGAGAACTCCGTGATGGATGCTCTCGCTTGCAAGACCACTGCTCTCAAGGTCAAGAGTCTTCATCTTTTCCATTCTCAAAAGGAAGTCGAATCTCTTAGATCTGAGCGTAAGGTTATTTCTTCGTGTGTTTCGGATGTCCACGCCGCCCTTTCCAACATCATTGAAGCACATGATCTGATCCTGAATTACTCAATGAGGCGCACTCTCGCAGAGAAGCTTGCTCCTGCCCTTGCTCTCTTAAGCAAAATTGAAGGGCTCCTTGAGTTCATGTCCTATCCGAAACAAGGGGGAGAAGATGTGTCTCAACCGCCTCCCACTTCTACAACAACTGAAGCAACCGAACATCCTCCAGCAGGTCAAGCCTCAAGTTCGGGTGTCAAAGAAAAAGGAAAGAAGATTGTTGAAGACAGTGATGATGATGATAAAGAGACTATCGCTGATCTCTTAAAGAAGCAAGCCCGGGATAAAGATGCTGACATGAGCGCTCGTGTTGCCAGAGAGTTTGAGGCGAACGAAAGAAAAATGAAGGAGGCTCATGACCTTCTTGAGAGTAGGAAAACTCTTTTTCCTCCGTGGACTCTTGAGAAGCTTTTAAAAGAATCAATTGAAACTCCCAGCATTCTGTGGTTCGAACCAGTGATTTCATTGGATCGAATCAATTCTGTCGATTCTCAGTTCGACATGCCACTGACCCGAAAAGCCTTCATCTTCCATGCCTTTGATAACGTTGCTGATGTCCCTCATCCTCATCCAAAAGTTGATAGGGAACTTGTCGAATTCTATCTGAAGTCCGCTCAACCACAATATCAAACTTGGAGCGCTCAGAAGATCATCAACATTCGGGTCCTAAAACCATTTCGTGAGGGGAACTTCACGAACGTTCGGTTCAAAGTGATGAGGGGTTCTGCTAAAACCGAACATGCTATATCACTTGCTGATCTTCCCAACCTGAATCCACATGATTGGATTATTTTGCATAACATCCTCCTCACCAATGAAGCTGAGTATGGTCCAATTATTGATCACTTCAAGAGAATGCTCGTATGTTACATTATGGAGGTTGCCAAGATGGATCAGGAGATCGCTAGCATATTCAAGAAAAAGCCTACTATTTCTCCTGTTGGCTCTGCTAGTGATTTGAACATGATGCAGATGGGAAGAATCGACCTGAAACAGAATTCTGTCATGTTTACAAGGAACGAAGGCCAAAAATGCCTGTTCGCTTTGTCCGATAAGCACCTTTACACCACTGCATGCTTGGAACATGTTCTGGGAATCATTCATCGATGCAAGAAGAATTCAGCAGACGACAAGAAGTACTTTGATGACATGATCCAGTGGTACATTCGCTTCAGACAGACCATCCTTTCTCTCATCCCAAGTCTGTTTGAAACCACTCAGAAAGTTCCTGCAGCTGGTCCCAGCAAGTCGAAGTGATAGTCTCGCTCCAATTGACGCAAAGGGGAGATTGTAAGGTCTGAAAGGTGTTGCGTCTTGGGCTCGCTATTTAGTCCGTTTAGTCTCCGGATTGGGCCTGTCCATCCGTGAGTTATTTTCTAGGGGTTTGTATTTATAGGTGCTTGCATGCATCTTAGTACGTTAGATTTGGAAGTTATTTTTCAAGGTTTTGATCTTTATCTTTTGTAACCCTAATATCCTCTACAACGGAAGTTTTTTATCGAGCTCTGCTGAGGATTGAATCAATTGAATCATTCGACATATTTTGATTCATTCTTGTGTTTTATATTGTTGTTTTCATTTTAGGGATTAACCTGTTAAAAGATCTAAACGATCAAAGAGTTTCTTAACTCATCACACCTCAACCCAACCCCAGTCCAAACAACCATGTGCACATAAACATACAATCATATAACAAATCACAGTCAACAAGCCGATTTAGCAGATCACATAACATATCCTCATCCTAACTAGGATACCGACCTAACCGGTCACTAGCATAGCATCATCCTACATAACAGGATACCGACCATAACCTGGTCTCTAACATATACCATCCTAGCTACCAGGATGCAAACATATCAAAACAATAACATAACAACCAATACCCGGATCTCAATCCGATAAAGGGCCGGCCTTGGTGCCTTAGACCCTATTGATATAGTGAGGATAACTCACCTCGCAACTACCGACTGAACAGATAAACCCGAGCTGCTCCGACCACTGATAAGATCCCCACCACCGGCCAACCACCAAAGCACTGAACTCAAAACAATATCCAACAATTACCAAAATGCCCCTGGAAAACAACTGGTCAACCCTTGGTCAAAGTCAAAGTCAAAGTAACTCGCCAAGTACACCTTTGTGACTCGCCGAGTGCCTCTGGATCTCATCCCATACAGAAACCTTCCAGGCCATGCAATTGATCCAAAACGTAGATCTACCCTCCTACAACCCATCCATCACGTAAAGTGGCAAACTTTACGTGAATCCAAGGAGATCTAGGCATTTACACTCTAGGGATAGGGTTTAGGACAAGATGACTTCACCAAACACTCGAGAACAGTGACTTTAATGCACTCCCGACCTTCTCCATTCCAGATCTGAGGTAGCAACCTCAGATCTATCCTTCAAACTCAAGATACCACAAGCTAAACTTCCCACACATACCAAAAATGATGAATCTAGATGAATAGCAGCCCAAGAAACGAGATAATACCTCAAAAGGAAGCCCCAACAACAAAGAAATCCGAATCATAGCAAAGCCCCTTGCTCCAAGCCTCCTAACTCTCCAAGATCTCCTCCAAGGCTCAAATGCACTCAAATCCTTCACAATCGCGTTTCTAGGGTTTTCTGGACTTCAAGGGAGGGTAAGGAGGCTGGGGAGAGGGTATAATGTCCTTTATATAGGGTTCATCCTCCGAAATTAGGTATTTCTCCACTCAGCACCAACTCGCCGAGTCCAGCCGCCGACTCGCCGAGTTGGCCACTTGACACGCAACCAGAGTCGCGACCCTACTCGCCGAGTCCACTCGTGGACTCGCCGAGTAGCCCTTTCCCAAATACACTTTTAACCCTTCGACTCTACTCTTGATATTCCGGGATGTTAAAATTCTCCTCCACTTAAATTAGGCTTCGTCCTCGAAGCCTGCGACAACATAACTCTAGAACTACTCTCGGAATGCACCACCTGGCTTTAACCAGACCAGGTTCCTCAACGCACAACCACCGAAACTCAAACCCAATTTTCCTTCCTGTGGTGTTCCGACCACCGCTTCAAACCGGCCACCGGCCTTATCCTCTGATAACCACACATATCAACTGAGTACTACCCCCATGATGCAACACTTGCTCCAATCATAACAATCACTCACATGAGCTAGAAATAACCAAGAACCACCGGAATTCCCGGCCTGAGCCCAACTTTATCCACTCCATGCTGACAGGATGACACATCCTTCTGCCTCAAAACAACTCCCATGAGTTTCTCCACCGCAATCTCATACCCATGCTGAAACTGACTCAAGCATCTTTGGGTTGGGGAAACCCGATACACTGACAACATCTCCAAACATCCCCCCAGGATGAATTTCCACCACAAACATAAATCCTTGGCCGAAATCAAACTGGAAATCCAAGATTCCATTCTTGCATTCCTTCTGAGCCTTTTGGCTCTACACCCGCGGAAATTTCTTCCGCGACCTCAACAAACCTCCAACCCAAGTGCGGTTTCATACCGCATCCGCAAACACACTGCTCATAAACCATGATTGGAACACTCCCATCATGACTCTGCAGTACTGCTTCCACTTCTGTGGACTTACACTCCCTCTCGGAGCCACATTTCTTTCCCTTTCCTTACCAAGGAAATCCACCTAGCCGCCTTGTCACTCTGACATGTGCCACGGTGCTCACCCAATACCACACCTTTCTCTTATAACATAACCGCTATCCCATGCAACACACATGATCTGAATCTGCCCGCAAGGAATCTCGAGTCCATGCACTATCTCCAATAATCGAGATCAATACCCGGGGCCATACCTTCCAATGCTAACACATCGCGACATACTCAATCCATTTCCTCGAACCGATCTATCGACACCTGTAGAGTCTTCAGCATGACTGGACCGCCTTACCAGGCCTTCAGCCAATCAGGACCACTCTCAGAACCTTCAGCCGTTCTGGACCACCCTCCTGGGCCTTCAGCCCGGCTGGACCGTTCTCCGAGCCTTCGGCCTGACTGGTACACCTACAAGCCTTCATTCTACCCGGACCGCTCAACTAGCATTCATCCCTCCGAGTTATCCCTCCGAGAAAACTCTCCCATGCATACTGTTCTAGCCCTCTAGGGGTTCCGAACTCTATCTCCATCATACATACTCAATCCCGGCCTGATCCCAGGCCCTCCACATTCAAATGCCCTTGGTCTGAATCCTGCCCCGCATGCCTGCCACTTACTCACACCAGCCTACGCTCTTGGCTGGCAGAACACTGCTGAATCTCAAGCAGCTAAACAACATCCCATGCTCATCGATCTTCTGGAGAATTTTCCAATCCTCCCCAACTTATAACACTGGCTATCAATCACCGGTCGCCATCACCGATCTCCCTCGACAACCCTACACAACACAAACACGAACACGCGAACTAATTCCCACTAGCATTAGCAACTTTCACAAAATCACATATCAACACTGATCATCCCGAGCTCGAAAGAAACTCAGGCTTCAGCTAACCACTCCTCAGACTGCAGATGCTACCCGACATTCAGACCAAACGCCAGATTTCCACTAATAACCCTCATGAATGATAACCAACAAAATTCCCAACACTAAACCCATAACCATACCAAAAACCACACAGCGAGACTAGAAGATAAACAATACTCCACATTAATCACAAGATAATAAGACATCAAGAAAGAAACATACCCGCAGCTGCATCTGGCACTGCTCTGACCTCCTCTGCTGTAAGCTGAAAAGCACGACCCTGAGCCCTTGGGGGCTCCGCTCCACCCTGACCTCCACCCGTGATCCTCAAAGTGGCCGGTGCTGGAGCCTGCACCGGTCCTGTAGCAAGTTGTGGACAGTTGACCCTCAAGTGCCCAACCTGATGACAATGATAATGAATCCTCAAATCCCGACCCGGGGCTCACTACCGACAATCCCTCGCATAGTGCCCCTCGTTTCCGCACTTGCGGCATATACCACCGGACCTACAAACTCCGGTGTGACCCTTCCCACACTTCCCACAAGTGTGGCTGCTCTGATCTCCCACCCTAGAATCAACGGTCTTTGACCGTTTCGGCGCCGGCTACAACTGTACCGTAGTCTGCCTTAGCTCTCGCAACTGCAACTCAATCTCCAACTCACGCCGCCTGGCGGCCTCCTGCAACTCCAACAAGGTCTCGCACCTCTGCGTAGACACAAACTGTCTGATATCCCTCTTGAGCATACTCAGATATCAGGACATCTAAGCCTGCTCTAAAGTGAACTCAGGGCAAAACATTTCCCTCTTAGTGAACATCCTGGTGATCTCTGTCATCGACTCCGAATCCTGCTTCAGCTCAAAGAACTCATGAGCCAATCTCTCCCTCTCAACCAGTGGAACATAACGAGTGCTGAACATCTCTTTGAACTGATCCCATGAAACCGCAGCCCTCTGCGCATCCGAATATGACTCCGTGGTCAATCTCCACCAATCCTTCGCCTCGAGACTCAACAGGTTCAGAGTGCACCTCACCCTCTGATCAGCAGGGCATGACACGTGAAGAAACACCCCTCCATGTCCGACAACCATCTCATAGCAACAATCGGATCCTGAACTCCATCAAAGGTAGGAGGCTTCATATTATCGAAGTCCCGATACTGAAAACCTCGACCGGCTCCTCCTCGTGCCGCTGCTACAGCCGCTATAGCCGCCGCGGCAGCCGTCTCAGCAAGAGCCGCATAGCGCTCATCAAAATACTCAACCATGACAGTCTTGATCGACCCAAAGAGTTCAGGCAGCTCGGCCCGGAACAATGCAGCAACCTCGTCATGCAGGATCTCACGAATCCTAGCATCCAACTCGCCTGTGCTCATCTGACTCACAACCTCGGGCGGTACCGACCCATCCTGACCGCCCTCTCCGGCTCCTGATCCTGACCCAGATCCGCTCCCAGCATGCCTCGTGACCACCATACTGAAAAACACCACAAACTCTCAGACACTTCCCACTATCCCGGGAACCAACTCTCAACCCAACCCTAGAGGTCATGGTTTCCCTCATACACGTATGGGTCCTGTGCTTTCAGTAGTACGGGCCCATACTACCTTCCACACCTACCCATATTTGTATGAAGTACTACCACAACACTCTAGTGAAAAACATACATAACAAACGCTCAATCCTCACTCCTAGAGGAACACCGGAAATCTCCCACAGAGGACCCTAGGCTAGCAGGCATCATAAATCAGGCAACACTTATCATGAAACCATGAAGATCTCTAGCCTAGTACTAGCATGCTGTTCTATCAAAGCTCAAAAACAAATATCATGTATGCTATTTTGGGGTTACTTACTGGCTCTGGCTGATCGTACCTCCGCGTTCTCCTTTTACTCATTTTGAAAACCATTTTAAATTCTCTTTTAAAAACTCTCCCTGATTTGAGACTGGATTCACACGAATGTTCCTCCAATTCACTCAAACCAAGGCTCTGATACCAACTTGTAACGACCATAAAAATTCAACCAATTTTAACTTTTCAAAAACAACCCATTCTCTTAATATTATTACAAAAAGGTTTTCAATACAATTATTATCATAGTCTTCCCGGAATCACATCATAAAACATAATCATGAGGAGCGGTACGATCACGCCTTTGCCTTGCCACGGTCTCCTGAAGAACCTGAAAAACATTAAACCACAACTGTAAGCCCGAAAGTTTAGTGAGATACCCCCCAAAATACCAATCAAATATACCATACTCGCATAACAGGTCATATCATATCAGAACACAGAACAACCATGCACTTTGGGTCTACTGTGTGACTGGTCCGCCGTACCGGCCAACAGTCCACCTGGTCCACCCTCCGAGTCTAGCCATATACATCGAGTCTACAGTGTGATTGGTCCGCCCGCACCGGGCCTTCAATCCACCTGGTCCACTCTCTGAGTCTACAGTATGACTGATACGCCCGCACCGGGCCTTCAGTCGGCCTGGTCCACTCTCCGAGCCTCGGCACGTCTGGTCCGCCCTCTTGGGGCCTACAGCCTATCCGGACCGCTCGCTGGCCTTCGGGACAACCGGTCCGCCCTGGGTATCTTGGCCTACAGCACAAAGCAGGACCCGCCTCAACCCAACCCCAGTCCAAACAACCATATGCACATAAACATGCAATCATATAACAAATCACAGTCAACACGCCGATCTAGCAGATCACATAACATATCCTCATCCTAACCAGGATACCGACCTAACCGGTCACTAGCATAGCATCATCCTACATAACAGGATACCGACCTTAACCAGGTCTCTAACATATACCATCCTAGCTACCAGGATACAAACATATCAAAACAATAACATAACAACCAATACCCGGATCTCAATCCGATAAAGGGTCGGCCTTGGTGCCTTAGACCCTGTTGATATAGTGAGGATAACTCACCTCGCAACTGCTGACTGAACAGATAAACCCGAGCTGCTCCGACCACTGATAAGATCTCCACCACTGGCCAACCACCAAAGCACTGAACTCAAAACAATATCCAACAATTACCAAAATGCCCCTGGAAAACAACTGGTCAACCCTTGGTCAAAGTCAAAGTCATAGTCAACCCCTGACAGCATAAGTCACAATGACAGTATGCACGATAACATATAACACATAATAAACAAATAAGACCCTCCGGTCGATAGTGTACTAAGACCCTCTGGTCTATATGTACTGAAATCCTCTGGTCAATAATATACTATGACCCATTGTTTAAACACAAATTATAACACAGATAAGTATAGTGAGAAGACTGACCTCTGGTGGCGAACAGATCCTAAAAATGCTGCTTCTACACTCCGGCTTCTATCACTAAGCCAAACCCACAAATAACCCCATTAGGATCTAAGAGCAACCTTCACATTATTAGGTCTAAACATGGTCAACCAACCTCGTACACATATGACTCGAGTCCATTGGGCCCACCATGGCCCAATTTTCCAAATTGGGCCTAAACCCTTATATGGGCCTTACCCTAAAGCCCATCTAAATATTCTAGTCCACATGACTGCTCTTGGATGGCCCATCAATGGCCCAAATACTAAAACCCAATAGGAAGGCCCAATCACAAGGCCTAACTAAAACTTAGGGTTTTCAGATAAAATGACGAATATGGTTAAGTATTTCTCACTTAACCCATTAAGGTCTTAACCCATTAAGTCCATTATTCCACTAATAGATCATATAATAAAATTGACATGGGTTTTATCTTCAGTCCACTAGTCCAAACGCGGGTCCCAATAGGCCCAAATCAACAAACCCAAAATTAGGATTTTCTAAACCCTAATTAGGGTTTCTATCCCAATAGCGATCCAACAAGCTCAGATCAAGCATTTGGGCCGGTTAGGGTTCACTATGTCAAGCACCACCCACTACCACCTCAGGTAGTGGTGGTCAGTGGCGGCTCCTGGCGGCAGCCACCACCTCACGGTGGTGGTGAGGGGTTTTCTGGCCATACAAGCACCCATTTAACCTCATAATTTCCGAAAACAATAATTATACTCAAACATAAACTCACAAACACACCCACAACCACCTCTCATGGGAGCTGGTGGCAGCACAGGGCGGAAGGAAATAAAAATAGGTGGCAGCCAACACCTTGGGGTGGTGGCGGTGCATTTTTTTTCTTTTTCCGGTCCAACAATTTGTTCACACACCTTAACACAACACAACATATCTAGGCCACGACTTATTGTTGAAAGCATACCTGTACACAACCACCTGCGCGGCAGCCCAAGGTGGTCGGAGGAAAGAATAAGATCCGTTGCGACTGCTGCTTAGTGAAAAGACGGTGACGGCGGCACATCGAGGGAATAAGCGAAGAGGAAGGAAGCAATCACAGCAGGGAACTGGGGATGGGTTCTTCCCGACGAACGGAGGTCACGGTCACGCTGCCCAACTCCAACGAACATGCGATGCTCAACGGGTTCATGTTGTCCAACAGCCACAATGGCGTAATGGTGGTGGGTTAGCGGCAGCAACGGCTGTCTAATCGGAGTGTCGCACGAACACGGAGGGTGGAGGCTGGGGGCATCTCGCATGGCGGCTGAAGTCTTATGCCCTAGGGTTAGGGTATGGAATGTAACAGGGAAATGAAACAAGCATTGGGTATAATCCATGCCCCCACTTATCAAATTTTGAACTTGTACAAGATCGGTCCCTCTTCACCAGACCTTATTCAACTTTTATCCCTAATTTCCCTTTTTACCCCTCATTCCCTAAATTCCTTACCATTTAGGCCCAAAACTTACCAAATACACCCTGACTTTAATAATCCGAAACAATACAAGTCTCAACAATTACCAACCAGCTACCAACTCCAGAAATATTTACAAAGCGGCCTGGAATTTACACTTTAACCCCCAAAACCCATAATTACATCAATTGGCTTCCCAACGCCAACACTCCGCTAAATATTATTTACTTTAGGGCTATAAATCTTTATCTATTTATTTATTCAACAATCGGGATGTTACAACTCTCCCCGACTTAAATTAGATTTCGTCCTTGAAATCATTCCTTACCATCCCTTATACGCCCGACAACTTGAACGACGTGGCCACAAGCCCAAGTATGACCCCAACCGTTCGTCCAACCAAGTTATTTCAACCAATCGCATCGAACATGCAACCACTAAGTTTGCTTTACCTCAAGCAAATAGTACAACCGATTTGTAGTCACACACCACTTCCGACCTTTGTCGTCTAACACTCACTAACTTCATGCATGTTGCGGTCCTTCTCGAGCCAAACGAGCTGACCATCCTAGGTCTAGAACATCATACGGAAACTTTAACTCTCAAGAAGAAATCCATCAGGAATCCAAACCCTCAAGTCATCTATCCTTTAAACGGATAGGGCCAAACTCAACTCGAGAGTCAAGTTTAACAGTAGAATTGGAACCACTCATCTCCAATGAGAGCTCAACTCACAACTCATGATCCTCGAATCTACGCACACATTACTCTCCAATGCCTTCCGAATTGCGACAACTGATGGGTTTTAGCCATAAGAACTTTCCTATGTGCGCATGCAAAACCCTAATGCTCGGATCTAGGCTTTCTAATTAAACATGCTTTGAATCCAAGACTTCTAATGACTATTTAGGTGTAATAACAATATTGAAACAGATCTAGAATCATACCTTTGAATTCCTTGTTGATCTTGTTGTCTTGGAGCTTCTAGAGTCACAATTGTCACTCCTCTAATGGCTTACAAAACACCAAATAGCAAGGAGGATAATTTGGGAGAGAGGAGAGGGGAGGAAATCGGCCAGGGCTTTTCTACTTTAGGTTAGGTGCCGATTTCCTTATGCCATAGGGTCTATTTATACTTGTAGACTCCTTAAGGGTTACAACCTAAACCCTAATTGGATAATCTTCTCTTAAGGCTATCCAAATCCATTCCTTAGATAACTCTTGGACGATTTGAGCTATCCTTTAGCTCCTAGAGTCCGTCCAATCCATATCTATATGGATTTACAGTCTAAAGTTTAACTATCAAACAATTGACAGTTTATACCCTCTTATTTAATTAATCTCTTTAAGTCACCAAATTAATTCCAATTAATTCTATGACTTATATTAATCAAATAACAATATTATTATTCTTTATATTATTCTCATAATATATTAATAATATTTACTCTCTTTTAATAAATCATCCTATCAAGTTGCTATGGTGAAGGCAACCCAAAAGGACCATGCACAACCGGATCAAATATTTGCCTAATATAGTTGCAGCCTTAGACACTATTCCAACAGTCTCCCACTTGGATAAGTCTAGTAACTATATGCACAAGTACAATTCGGTTTGCAATCGTAGCTCTCAAAGATGCTGTCAAACTCTGATTTAATCAATCTTGTCCTTTAGATAAGGGATCGTACAGTCCTCTGTTAGATATCATGCTTACAATCCTATGGAATGGTTAGTCAAGCATTTAGGTTTCTCGTTCTCTGATTTATTCGACATAGAACTTAATCGAACACATCAATTCAGTTCTGACCGGGCCCGGCACATAAGTCAAATCAAATCATCGAGCGGCCGAGATATCGCTTTTATCTTCTTAGATAAAAGTTAAGATAAACTTCGACTTATATGCATTTACTTATTCATTAACCAACTATACACAAAAATGCGTTTTATAACACTGAGTTACTGATGTGTTTTCGCATTATCAATGTACAATCAGTTAACAAATAACAAACCATATATCTAGGTTTTAAGACTATATGATATTATCGTCTTGCGATCACCCTTTTATATCATATTCCATAAGGTGATTACAGCAAGCGTGGGTTTGTTCCAATGCTTAAAACTAGTTCATAAGCACTCATGAATGTTGCAGCAACCCTTTGCTATGTCTAACACCATTTAGACAATCTACACACCAATTCTCGACAATCTTCATTCATATCTACTTCCAACACATGAACGATTGTGGACAATTCGAATAATTCGATTATTCCTAATAAACTCAATTATTCTGGAAGTCAAAACATGCAAAGTGAAACAATAGTTAAACAATTAACATAAGATAGTAACATTACTCATAAATAAAACTCCTTTATTTAATCATCAAATGTTAATTACATTTATCTATTACACGTTTCTAATACTATCTAATCTATGTTAATATCATCCTTCAGCCCAATACTCCTAGCATGTTGCAAGTGCTTAACCCTACTCAGTCCCTTCGTAAGCGGATCTGTTGGGTTATCTTCTGATGATATCCTCTTCACTACGAGTTGTCCTTCTTCTACACGATGTCTAATGAAGTGATATTTTCTGTCGATATGTCGTGATCTACCATGATCCCTCGGTTCCTTGGTCAAGGCAACCGCTCCTTCGTTATCACAAAAAATCTCCATGGGCTCCTTTATGGCAAGTACAACTCCAAGATCACCGATGAAGTTCTTCAGCCATATTGCCTCCTTCGACGCTTCGCTCGCTGCAATGTACTCTGATTCGCACGTTGAATCAGCTACGGTTTCCTGCTTGGAATTCTTCCATGTCACTGCTCCTCCATTCAGGGTAAAGACCCAGCCCGACTGTGAACGGTAGTTGTCCCTGTCGGTCTGAAAACTGGCGTCACTATACCCTCACACCTTTAAGTCATCACTCCCTCCGAGGACTAAGAACCATTCCTTCGTCCTCCGAAGGTACTTAAGGATATTCTTCACCGCAATCCAATGTTTTCTACCAGGATTCCCTTGAAATCTGCTAACCATGCTCAAAGCGAAGGCTATATCAGGGCGAGTACAAGTCATAGCGTACATGATTGAGCCAACTGCGGAAGCGTATGGTACTCAGCTCATTTATGCAATCTCAGCTTCGGTACTCGGACTTTGAGTCTTACTCAACTTGGCATTACTTGGTATCGGTAATTCTCCCTTCTTCGAGTTTTCCATACTAAAACGTTTTAGTACCTTCTCTAAGTAAGTATTCTGACTAAGTCCAATTAGTCTCTTACTTCTTTCTCTTACTATCCTTATTCCCAAAATGTAAGAAGCCTCTCCGAGGTCCTTCATAGCGAAGCACTTCCCGAGCTAGGACTTAACCTCCTGCAGGGTCGGGATGTCGTTTCCTATGAGTAATATGTCATCGACATATAGAACGAGGAAGCTTACTATACTCCCACTGGCTTTGACATATACACATGATTCGTCTTCGCTTCGTACAAATCCAAACTCTTTGACTTTCTCATCGAAGCAAAGATTCCATCTGCGAGACGCTTGCTGAAGTCCATAAATGGACTTCTCAAGCTTACACACTCTATTCGGATGCTTTGGATCCACAAACCCTTCTGGCTGAGCCATGTAAACATCCTCAGCCAACTTTCCGTTAAGGAAAGCGGTATTGACATCCATTTGCCAAATCTCATAATAATGAAATGCGGCGATCGCTAGCATCACTCTAATAGATTTAATCTTCGCAACTGGTGAGAAGGTCTCATCATAGTTAACTCTGGGAGTTTGAGTAAAGCCCTTCGCAACCAATCGCGCTTTATATGTGTGTACGTTTCCATCCACGTCGGTCTTCTTCTTGAAGATCCATTTGCACCCAA
The DNA here is from genome assembly GCF_002870075.4 of Lactuca sativa. Taxonomy (NCBI): domain Eukaryota; kingdom Viridiplantae; phylum Streptophyta; class Magnoliopsida; order Asterales; family Asteraceae; genus Lactuca; species Lactuca sativa. Next base: position 74,944,229 of record NC_056629.2, read on the forward strand.
CGGTCTTACGCCCGGGTACATAATCAACCAAATTCCAAACTTGGTTATCATACATGGATTAGATCTCGCTATCCATTGCCTCTTTCCATTTCGCAGACTCTGGGCCTGCCATGGCTTCCTTATAGCTATTAGGTTCATCAAGATTTATTAGTGTACCATCACTAATATATGTGTCCCCTTCGGTAGTAATATGAAAACCATAAAACTGGGGATGAACTCTAACTCTATTGGAATGTCTAAGAGGTAAGGATTCATCAATCGGTTCAACCGGAGTTTCCTCCTCGGGTTGAGCGCCAGCGGTAGAGGTTCCTTCATCTACCGACTCTTGAATCTCTTCAAGCTCTATTTGTCTCCCACTGTCTCCTTGGCCTATGAGTTCTCGCTCTTGGAAAACTCCTCTCCTCACAACAAGGACAACATTGTCCTTCGGTCTATAGAAGAGATATCCAAAGGATGTCTGCGGGTAGCCGATAAAAATACATCGCTCACTTCGAGGTTCGAGCTTGTCGTGAGTATCTCGTCTTACGAAAGCCTCGCAACCCCAAACCTTCATATGTGCCAACGAGGGAGCTTTCCCTGTCCACATCTCATGAGGTGTTTTGGTAACCTTCTTAGTAGGGACTCGGTTAAGGATATGGGCGGCAGTCTCTAAGGCATACCCCCAAAAAGAGATAGGTAGTGAAGCACAAATCATCATAGAGCGAACCATATCCAATAGGGTTCGATTACGCCTTTCTACCACACCATTCAACTGCGGTGTCCTAGGAGGCGTCAATTGCGAAACTATTCCACACTCCTTGAGATAATCATGGAATTCAAGACTTAGGTACTCTCCTCCTCGATCGGATCGTAGCATCTTGATATTCCAACCCAATTGATTCTCCACTTCATTCTTGAACTCTTTGAACTTTTCAAAGGTTTCTGACTTTTCCTACCCATATCTACTATAATCATCGGTAAAAGTTACGTAGAAGCGGTTCCCATCCTTCGTGGTTGATCTAAACGGTCCACATACATCGGTATGTATTAAGTCCAATAGACCCTCACCCCTTTCACACGTACTCGTGAAGGGTTATTTAGTCATCTTTCCAAGTAAACAAGACTCGCATGTGTCATCTTCTCTAAGGTCGAATGACTCCAACACTCTATCCTTTTGGAGTTGAGCTATGCGTTTCTTGTTGACATGTCCAAGACGATAATGCCACAAGGATGCTTTATCCATACTAGTGGAAGAATCTATATTCAAAACATCATTTCCTAAGTTATCAACAATCATAACAGTTTCATAAATTCCATTACATGGTATAGCTTCAAAGTAAAAGACACCATTTAGATAAGCTAAAATAGAACCATTCTCATTATTAAAAGAAAATCTAAAACCATGTCTATATAAACCATGAAGTGAAATGATGTTTCTAGCCATTTCTGGCGAATAGCAACAATTGTTCAAATCTAAACATAAATTATTCTTAAGCACTAAAGAATACACTCCAATCTTGGTCACAGGCGACGATCTTCTATTCCCCATGATTAGATTGATTCTTCCTTGCTCCACATCCCTACTTCTTCTTAGTCCCTGCACATTAGAACAAATGTGGTAACCACAACCGGTATCAAGAACCCAAGAAATAGCATGATTAGAATCGTTAGATTTAATTGTGTATATACCTGCAAAAGATGGCTTGATCTTTCCTTCCTTTATGGCTTGCAGGTACTCTGGGCAGCTTCTCTTCCAATGTCCTATCTTGTGGCATTGGTGGCACTCTGCCTCCTTAGGGTTAGGGCAGGGCTTAACGGGATCAACTTTGGTCCCACTAGAAGAGGCACCATCTCGGGCTTTAAACTTGCGATAGTTCTTTGACGAAGCCTTTCTCTTCTTTCCCTTCCCTTGACCAATAGCCAAGACAGGAGCAGCAGGTGGATTGGGAGTTGGTGCAACAGACTTGTCTTTGAAGTTGCTCTCAACGACCCTCAAGAGACCTTGGAGTTTACTTAGGGTGACATCTTCTTTGTTCATGTGGTAGGTCATCCTAAATTGATTGTACATCGGAGGCAAAGAGTGAAGCACCATGTCGATCACCAAGTCTTCCCCGAAGTCAACATTTAACTTGCGAAGGCGGTCGACATACCTTTGCATCTTTTGCAGGTGCACGGTAAGAGATTCTGCATGACCCATTTTAGCGGAAATCATGTTAGTGAAAATCTCATAACGCTCTTGTCTCGCGTTCTGGTGGTATCTCTCCAATAAGTCTTGATGCATCTCGTACGAGTACATGTCCTCGTAGGACTTTTGGAATTCGAAGTTCATGGTGGCTATCATGATGCAATGTTGTAACGCCCCGGGTTTTCTCGGTACGTTTGGTTAATTTAATTTAATTATCCTTGTAACCTTGGGTTAATTTATTTAACCAATGTCTAATTTCTTATGTTATTGGACTCTTTTGATCATCTTGTAAACTCCTTTTATTGAAGTCCATGGGCTATGGGCCTATTTGCAAAGTCCATCTAGTTAATAGTACTTAATGTGTAAATTGAATCATTTGGAACACACACAAGGAAAACACTCTAAACCCTCCCTCTCTCTCAAAAATCGTCCCTCTCTCTCTCTTTGGGATCAAGAGCAGCCAAGGGGCTGTTTGGAGCTTAATTCTTGTTTATTTCCAGCCTTGATTCGTATTGGTATGAACCTCCTTATCCTTTCTTACGACTTGATTCATAACCTTGTTCTAGTTTTATGATTTCATCTTCACCTATTCTCCTTCTTATTTTATTGTAATTGTATGTTATACATCATCTCAAGATCCTATCTTCACCCCATATATGGTGGATGATGGATCTAGGGGATTACATGTGGCAAAAGATCATGGAAACCCTAAAAGGGAGAATGATGATTTTATGTGCTTATGTTTATTTTCATGTTGATTATTATTACATCCTTGTGGCTAAATGAAATCCTAATGATCCCTAACCCTTTTTAGTACCACCATTATCATGGGGACTGAATTGGGATGATGAACACATCTTAAAATGTGTTTCAAAAGGAGAAGGATGGATAAGCCAAAAAGGAATCACGGGTGGCTACGATTCTGTTTTCCATCAGATCTGTAGTCATTTTGTAAAAATCATATCTGGAGATCTAGAACCCAAACGGACCCCAAACCAGTTCCAAAAGTTCACAAATTGAGTTGTATAACTTTCGTAAGAAGGCCAACCTCACTGATAAGGGCTTTATCTATGTGAAAGAATGACATCTTTGCTGTTAGGTCTGATCCGGGTCTGTTCTGATATGTCATTTTGTTTTCATCATTTCTAAGGCTTGGAAAAGGATCCAGAGTGATTCCAAGTTTATATATGTTCCTTATATTATGAATTTAAGATCTGGAGAATATGGGGTGTTATTTCCAATTATAAATTGGTTATAATGGATCCACTATCCAGGTCAGTGGGCAGTCACCAGCTTTTGCTAGTGCTGTGATTGTCCACAATGTGAATTTTATATCTGGAGTTTGAGAGATGTTTTTCATTCAATTCCAACTCTGAGACTTTCACTTGTATGTCCTTTACTTCTCTTAATTTTCTTTTGGACTAATTATACTCACAAGTTGGGTAGAATTGGCCAACATCACCTGACTGTATTTTTAGAGACAGAAGTGATACACCATTTTGTAAAATTCATATTTAATTCATCTTTTGGAGTTAGAATGAGTTCTTTATAGTTGTGGAATCCAGAGCAATCATAGTTTCCTATAAAATTTAGTTAAAGCTATGTTTCTGTTTTAGATTTTGGAGTAAATCCGTTTTGAACAGCAGGTCTGTTTTAGAGACCTTGCTGTGATTACTCTTTTCTCAACTCATAGCTTCGTTACATCTCCTTTCTAACCTTTAGTCCTTCTTAGGTGAGGTTTCGAAGTTTGCTCAAGCTTGGTAGCATTATTTGATTGTTAGCCATCCTTAATACTCACTCAAGGTGAGTTCTCTCACACCGTTGTATTAATGATTGTGTTTGCTAGTTAGCTCGTGTGTGATTATATGAATTTATTATAAAAGCATGCTATATAAGTATTGTTTTAATTCGTACATGTGCACTGTATGTAACTATTTATGGATATGGGGACACCACCAAAGGATACGGATTTACCGGTGCGGTGGGTAGGTAAGATCACCAACGTAATACTCTTCGTGAGGTGCGGTGATTAGGGCCAAATGATACGGGATCTTCCCGGTGCGGTTCAAACCTACAAGTCCTTCTCGTAATATAGACATTGATTCGTTCTTTGTCTTTATCATTATAATTGGAAAATGGATTAGGGCTAGTAAATATGAATGTCAGTACAATGTCTGTGTTTGAATTCACTAAGCTTCATGCTTATGTTTTTCCCTTATAACTTTTCAGGTGTTAAGATTAAAGAGGCTAAGGCTTGACATGGAGCATCGGGACATCGCTACTAGTTATTTTGTTGGGACCTTATTATTATTATTATTATTACTTCCGCACTTATTTTATATGGTTATTAAGTTGATGGATTATGTTATTACTATTTCAGTTGTTTTAATTTAATTTAAGATGGGTTTTAAAAGTTTAAAATTTTTGCAAAAAAAAAAAAATTGGGTGTCACAAGTTGGTATCAGAGCCACAGTTTGAGGGAACTAGGCATTCTTGTGGGTGTTCTAGACTCAAATTTGAGGCTCTATAAGAGTTTATTTTCTTTTTAAAATACTTTTCAAACTTTCTGAAGACTAGTAGTGAAAGATGTCGCGGTGTACCAGTCAGCCAGCCAAGTAAGCCTTATTTCTTACGTTAAATGTTGATGTTAAATTGTTGACTATGAATTGGATTCTACTAGCCTTAAAATATTAGATTACACACTTAGTTAGTGTTAACATGTGAGAGAGTTGTAAAATTAACGGCTAGAGCGAGCTGGAAATTTTGAAACTAGACGCGATTGCGAAATTGGAACTTGTGTGGAAGATAGTAGAAGGGCCCCTACTATTTGAAACATCGGTGCCGGTTTCGGGTCGGGGCAAGGTTGAGAAATTTTCGGCAAGCTGAGTGTTTCGTCTTCCTAGAAATATCTAGGCTGAATTATTTCTAAATATTTTCCTCCTTCTACGGATACAGATGGCTCCGCCTGCTCGCCTTAATCAGCTCCAAATGGAGCAAGTTAGGAATATTGTCGCTGAGGAATTCAATAACGCTTTCAATGAATTAATCCCGGGCGTGACCAATGACATAATCAACCAGGTCAAAGCTCTTCTGGATGAGCGCCTCGCAGCTATTCCCGGGGGAGCGTTATCGGCTCCGCCCGTTCGGGATTCGGCATACTACTTCGAGAAGTTCAACAAGTGTAGCCCTCCTCTTTGGAATGGTGAATCCGACCCAGTTGCTGCTAAGCATTGGGTGTCAGATGTTGAGGGCGCCTTCATGACTGTTGGGTGTCCGGACCAGTACAAAGTTGTGATCGCCATGAATCAGCTGCGAAAAAGGGGAAAGACATAGTGGAACACCATCACCGCTCTATTGAACGAAGACTAAGTGAGGGCCATGTCTTGGGCCCAATTTGTGGAGAGGTTCGAGGCACAATATGTGCCTAAGGTGGAGCAGCAGCGGATGCAGCAAGAGTTCATGGCCTTATAGCAGACTACTGAATCCGTTAGTGACCTGAACGCCAAGTTCTTGGAGATGCTATCTTTTTGCCCCTCGTTTGCTGGGAACGCGGCCTGGTTAGTCAGCCGGTACACGGCCATCCTACGTATCGAGATTCGGGAATTCGTTAGCATGCAGGAGTTCTCGACTTTATCTGCGATCATGAATGTAGCGAGGAGGAGGGAAATCGAGTTGCAGACCCAGTCCAAGAGGAAGGCCAATGACACCTCTTCCAAGACATCCAGAGATGCCCAGAAAACGCAAAAGCAGGGTAGTAAGTCAAGGTATGAGTATAGGACGTCTTCAGGGCGAGAAAAATATGTTGATATGCTACAACTGCAAAAAGCCAGGGCATCATTGGAAGAATTGTAGGGATCCCCTGCGAGTGCAGTACCTCATATTACTTCTGCAGTTCCCGTCTGCTATCACTGCAACGAGACGGGACACAAGAAGCCTGAATGCCCGAAGTTGAAGACTGGTAAAGGAGACAGGGGTACAAATCCTGCAATTGCATCATCCTCTAAGGGAACCACTATGGTGACACGAGGTCGTGCTCACCAGATGACTGTGGAGGAGCCGGTGATTACAACGACACTGGCAGACACTTATTTGCTAGATTCCAAGCCCGATGTTGTTATGTTTGATAGCGGTGCTACCCATTCTTTTGTATCTCACACGTTTATTAATCGTTTGGGGCGTAGTATCGGAAAATTGGCTCACACAATGGTTGTCGATGTTGTCGACAACCGCACTATTTATGTCACCGATGTTTATCAAGGTTACACTCTCGAGTTTTCTGGAGTTGAATTCCCCATTGATCTTATCCCTATTGCGATGCGAGAGCTCTGCGTTATCGTAGGCATGGATTGGCTTGATGCGTTTGATGCGGAAATCCACTGTCGTAAGAAGCAAGTTCGTGTTCGAAACCCTAGAGGTGGAGAACTTATTATTCAGGGGGACATTCCCCGCCTGGCTATGGCTTCTTGCTCTTCAGCTATAGCACTAGACGACGTTCCTATCATTTCCGACTTCAGCGATGTCTTTCCGGAGGAACTCCCTGGCTTTCCACCTATTCGGCAAGTGGAGTTTCGCATTGATTTGGTGCCAGGTGCGACTCCGGTAGCGAAATCTCCTTACCGCTTGGCACCACCTGAAATGAAAGAGCTCCAAGATCAACTTCAAGAACTAAGTGATAAAGGGTTTATACGGATAAGCTGCTCGCCTTGGGGTGCTCCTATTCTCTTTGTGAAGAAGAAAGATGGATCCCAGCGAATGTGTATTGATTATAGGGAGCTAAACAAGCGCACGATAAAGAATAGGTACCCGTTGGCACGTATTGACGATCTTTTCGATCAACTTCAGGGAGCATCTTGGTTTTCCAAGATTGATTTACGTTACAGTTACCATCAGATGCGGGTTCGTGAAGAAGACATTGAGAAAACAGCATTCTGTACTCACCCTCTAACATTGAGAAAACAGTATTAAGGTCGATCAAGCCAAGGTTAATGCGGTTAAACAATGGAAGATTCCAAAAACACCTTCTGAAATTCGCAGTTTCTTGGGTTTAGCCGGTTATTACCGGAGGTTCATTGAAAATTTCTCTAAAATCGCCTTACCACTCACCCGATTGACCAAGAAATTAATGAATTTCGTTTGGGGCCCAGAGCAGCAGCTGGCGTTTGATGAGCTAAGGAAACGATTGTGTGATGCTCCGATTTTGGCCTTACCTGATGGGGTTGAGGATATGGTGGTTTACTGTGATGCATCGCTTCAAAGTCTTGGTGCCGTGTTAATGCAACGAGATAGGGTGATAGCCTATGCCTCCCGACAGCTGAAACCCCACGAACGAAACTACCCCACTCATGATTTGGAGCTTGGGGCTGTTGTTTTCGCTCTTAAGATTTGGAGACACTATCTCTATGGAGTGAAGTTTATCATATACACTGACCATAAGAGTCTAAAATATTTGTTCGAGCAGCGGGATTTGAATATGAGGCAGATCCGATGGTTAGATGTGGTAAAAGATTATGATTGTGAAATTCACTACCACCCCGGTAAAGCTAATGTGGTAGCTGATGCTCTCAGTCGTAAACAATCTGCCGAACCGATTCGAGCTAAGTGTCTCCGGATCACGATGGTGTCGTCTTTGTTAGACCTAATCCGGGACGCCCAAAAGACGGCAATACTGGAGGAAAACATCAGGCGTGAGAAGATTGGGAAAGAGTTGCCTAAGATGGAACGAGACGGGCGTGGTTTGCTGACTCGCTACGGTAGGATTTGGGTTCCATATACCGGGGGAAATCGGAAAACCCTAATGGATGAGTCTCATAAGTCAAAATTTTCTATCCATCCTGGTGCTACTAAAATGTATCGGGACCTTCATGAGGCTTACTGGTGGCATGGAATGAAGAATGATGTGGCTCGATTTGTGGAAGAATGTATGACCTGTCGAAAGGTCAAGGCGGAACACCAGAAACCGCATGGGAAGTTGCAACCATTGGAGATTCCTGAATGGAAATGGGAGCATCTAACCATGGACTTCATTACGAAACTTCCTAGAACTGCCCGAGGATCAGATACGATATGGGTGATTGTTGATCGTTTGACTAAGAGTGCTCACTTTCTGGCTATAAAGGAGAGCTCATCGGCGGAGAAATTAGCCGAGATCTTTGTTCGGGAGATTGTCTCATTACATGGGGTGCCCGTTTCTATCGTCTCCGATCGAGACACCCGATTTACCTCTCGGTTCTGGAGGAAGTTTCAAGAGGAATTGGGCACACGATTACATTTTAGTACCGCCTTCCATCCGCAGACAGACGGGCAGAGTGAGCGGACGATTCAGACCTTGGAGGACATGCTTAGGGCGTGTGCGATTGATTTTGGGGGTAGTTGGGATGACCATCTACATCTAGCTGAGTTTTCTTATAACAACAGCTATCACTCGAGCATTAAAATGCCTCCGTATGAAGCCTTGTACGGGAGGAAGTGCAGGACGCCCGTTTGTTGGGGCGAGGTTGGGCAGAGGGTACTTGGAAGTACCGATATCGTGCTACAGACCACGGAGAAAATCCAAGTGATTCGGGATCATTTGGTCACAGCGAGCAGTCGTCAGAAAAGTTATGCCGACAAAAGACGCTCCAATCTTGAGTTCCAGGTGGGAGATTATGTGTTGCTTAAAGTTTCCCCCTGGAAAGGTGTGATTCGATTTCGGAAGCGGGGAAAGCTCGGACCCCGATTCATTGGACCCTACAAGGTCATAACTCGTGTGGGGAATGTGGCTTACCGTTTAGAGCTTCCTGACGAGCTTAGTCTAATTCATAATACGTTCCACGTGTCTCAGTTACGAAAATGCGTTGTTGATGAGACCGCTGTGATACCACTGGAGGACATACAAATTGACGAGCGTCTCAATTATGTTGAGAAACCAATCGCTATTTTAGAACGAAAGACGAAAGCTCTTCGCAACAAGACTATAAACCTGGTTAAAGTGCAGTGGCAACATAGGAAGGGTTCGGAATGGACTTGGGAACCGGAATGCGAGATGCGGGCTCATTATCCGGATCTGTTTCTAGGTGTTGACTTCGAGGACGAAGTCCGTTCTTAGTGGGGGAGAGTTGTAACGCCCCGGGTTTTCTCGGTACGTTTGGTTATTTTAATTTAATTATCCTTGTAACCTTGGGTTAATTTATTTAACCAATGTCTAATTTCTTATGTTATTGGACTCTTTTGATCATCTTGTAAACTCCTTTTATTGAAGTCCATGGGCTATGGGCCTATTTGCAAAGTCCATCTAGTTAATAGTACTTAATGTGTAAATTGAATCATTTGGAACACACACAAGGAAAACACTCTAAACCCTCCCTCTCTCTCAAAAATCGTCCCTCTCTCTCTCTTTGGGATCAAGAGCAGCCAAGGGGCTGTTTGGAGCTTAATTCTTGTTTATTTCCAGCCTTGATTCGTATTGGTATGAACCTCCTTATCCTTTCTTACGACTTGATTCATAACCTTGTTCTAGTTTTATGATTTCATCTTCACCTATTCTCCTTCTTATTTTATTGTAATTGTATGTTATACATCATCTCAAGATCCTATCTTCACCCCATATATGGTGGATGATGGATCTAGGGGATTACATGTGGCAAAAGATCATGGAAACCCTAAAAGGGAGAATGATGATTTTATGTGCTTATGTTTATTTTCATGTTGATTATTATTACATCCTTGTGGCTAAATGAAATCCTAATGATCCCTAACCCTTTTTAGTACCACCATTATCATGGGGACTGAATTGGGATGATGAACACATCTTAAAATGTGTTTCAAAAGGAGAAGGATGGATAAGCCAAAAAGGAATCACGGGTGGCTACGATTCTGTTTTCCATCAGATCTGTAGTCATTTTGTAAAAATCATATCTGGAGATCTAGAACCCAAACGGACCCCAAACCAGTTCCAAAAGTTCACAAATTGAGTTGTATAACTTTCGTAAGAAGGCCAACCTCACTGATAAGGGCTTTATCTATGTGAAAGAATGACATCTTTGCTGTTAGGTCTGATCCGGGTCTGTTCTGATATGTCATTTTGTTTTCATCATTTCTAAGGCTTGGAAAAGGATCCAGAGTGATTCCAAGTTTATATATGTTCCTTATATTATGAATTTAAGATCTGGAGAATATGGGGTGTTATTTCCAATTATAAATTGGTTATAATGGATCCACTATCCAGGTCAGTGGGCAGTCACCAGCTTTTGCTAGTGCTGTGATTGTCCACAATGTGAATTTTATATCTGGAGTTTGAGAGATGTTTTTCATTCAATTCCAACTCTGAGACTTTCACTTGTATGTCCTTTACTTCTCTTAATTTTCTTTTGGACTAATTATACTCACAAGTTGGGTAGAATTGGCCAACATCACCTGACTGTATTTTTAGAGACAGAAGTGATACACCATTTTGTAAAATTCATATTTAATTCATCTTTTGGAGTTAGAATGAGTTCTTTATAGTTGTGGAATCCAGAGCAATCATAGTTTCCTATAAAATTTAGTTAAAGCTATGTTTCTGTTTTAGATTTTGGAGTAAATCCGTTTTGAACAGCAGGTCTGTTTTAGAGACCTTGCTGTGATTACTCTTTTCTCAACTCATAGCTTCGTTACATCTCCTTTCTAACCTTTAGTCCTTCTTAGGTGAGGTTTCGAAGTTTGCTCAAGCTTGGTAGCATTATTTGATTGTTAGCCATCCTTAATACTCACTCAAGGTGAGTTCTCTCACACCGTTGTATTAATGATTGTGTTTGCTAGTTAGCTCGTGTGTGATTATATGAATTTATTATAAAAGCATGCTATATAAGTATTGTTTTAATTCGTACATGTGCACTGTATGTAACTATTTATGGATATGGGGACACCACCAAAGGATACGGATTTACCGGTGCGGTGGGTAGGTAAGATCACCAACGTAATACTCTTCGTGAGGTGCGGTGATTAGGGCCAAATGATACGGGATCTTCCCGGTGCGGTTCAAACCTACAAGTCCTTCTCGTAATATAGACATTGATTCGTTCTTTGTCTTTATCATTATAATTGGAAAATGGATTAGGGCTAGTAAATATGAATGTCAGTACAATGTCTGTGTTTGAATTCACTAAGCTTCATGCTTATGTTTTTCCCTTATAACTTTTCAGGTGTTAAGATTAAAGAGGCTAAGGCTTGACATGGAGCATCGGGACATCGCTACTAGTTATTTTGTTGGGACCTTATTATTATTATTATTATTACTTCCGCACTTATTTTATATGGTTATTAAGTTGATGGATTATGTTATTACTATTTCAGTTGTTTTAATTTAATTTAAGATGGGTTTTAAAAGTTTAAAATTTTTGCAAAAAAAAAAAAATTGGGTGTCACAAGTTGGTATCAGAGCCACAGTTTGAGGGAACTAGGCATTCTTGTGGGTGTTCTAGACTCAAATTTGAGGCTCTATAAGAGTTTATTTTCTTTTTAAAATACTTTTCAAACTTTCTGAAGACTAGTAGTGAAAGATGTCGCGGTGTACCAGTCAGCCAGCCAAGTAAGCCTTATTTCTTACGTTAAATGTTGATGTTAAATTGTTGACTATGAATTGGATTCTACTAGCCTTAAAATATTAGATTACACACTTAGTTAGTGTTAACATGTGAGAGAGTTGTAAAATTAACGGCTAGAGCGAGCTGGAAATTTTGAAACTAGACGCGATTGCGAAATTGGAACTTGTGTGGAAGATAGTAGAAGGGCCCCTACTATTTGAAACATCGGTGCCGGTTTCGGGTCGGGGCAAGGTTGAGAAATTTTCGGCAAGCTGAGTGTTTCGTCTTCCTAGAAATATCTAGGCTGAATTATTTCTAAATATTTTCCTCCTTCTACGGATACAGATGGCTCCGCCTGCTCGCCTTAATCAGCTCCAAATGGAGCAAGTTAGGAATATTGTCGCTGAGGAATTCAATAACGCTTTCAATGAATTAATCCCGGGCGTGACCAATGACATAATCAACCAGGTCAAAGCTCTTCTGGATGAGCGCCTCGCAGCTATTCCCGGGGGAGCGTTATCGGCTCCGCCCGTTCGGGATTCGGCATACTACTTCGAGAAGTTCAACAAGTGTAGCCCTCCTCTTTGGAATGGTGAATCCGACCCAGTTGCTGCTAAGCATTGGGTGTCAGATGTTGAGGGCGCCTTCATGACTGTTGGGTGTCCGGACCAGTACAAAGTTGTGATCGCCATGAATCAGCTGCGAAAAAGGGGAAAGACATAGTGGAACACCATCACCGCTCTATTGAACGAAGACTAAGTGAGGGCCATGTCTTGGGCCCAATTTGTGGAGAGGTTCGAGGCACAATATGTGCCTAAGGTGGAGCAGCAGCGGATGCAGCAAGAGTTCATGGCCTTATAGCAGACTACTGAATCCGTTAGTGACCTGAACGCCAAGTTCTTGGAGATGCTATCTTTTTGCCCCTCGTTTGCTGGGAACGCGGCCTGGTTAGTCAGCCGGTACACGGCCATCCTACGTATCGAGATTCGGGAATTCGTTAGCATGCAGGAGTTCTCGACTTTATCTGCGATCATGAATGTAGCGAGGAGGAGGGAAATCGAGTTGCAGACCCAGTCCAAGAGGAAGGCCAATGACACCTCTTCCAAGACATCCAGAGATGCCCAGAAAACGCAAAAGCAGGGTAGTAAGTCAAGGTATGAGTATAGGACGTCTTCAGGGCGAGAAAAATATGTTGATATGCTACAACTGCAAAAAGCCAGGGCATCATTGGAAGAATTGTAGGGATCCCCTGCGAGTGCAGTACCTCATATTACTTCTGCAGTTCCCGTCTGCTATCACTGCAACGAGACGGGACACAAGAAGCCTGAATGCCCGAAGTTGAAGACTGGTAAAGGAGACAGGGGTACAAATCCTGCAATTGCATCATCCTCTAAGGGAACCACTATGGTGACACGAGGTCGTGCTCACCAGATGACTGTGGAGGAGCCGGTGATTACAACGACACTGGCAGACACTTATTTGCTAGATTCCAAGCCCGATGTTGTTATGTTTGATAGCGGTGCTACCCATTCTTTTGTATCTCACACGTTTATTAATCGTTTGGGGCGTAGTATCGGAAAATTGGCTCACACAATGGTTGTCGATGTTGTCGACAACCGCACTATTTATGTCACCGATGTTTATCAAGGTTACACTCTCGAGTTTTCTGGAGTTGAATTCCCCATTGATCTTATCCCTATTGCGATGCGAGAGCTCTGCGTTATCGTAGGCATGGATTGGCTTGATGCGTTTGATGCGGAAATCCACTGTCGTAAGAAGCAAGTTCGTGTTCGAAACCCTAGAGGTGGAGAACTTATTATTCAGGGGGACATTCCCCGCCTGGCTATGGCTTCTTGCTCTTCAGCTATAGCACTAGACGACGTTCCTATCATTTCCGACTTCAGCGATGTCTTTCCGGAGGAACTCCCTGGCTTTCCACCTATTCGGCAAGTGGAGTTTCGCATTGATTTGGTGCCAGGTGCGACTCCGGTAGCGAAATCTCCTTACCGCTTGGCACCACCTGAAATGAAAGAGCTCCAAGATCAACTTCAAGAACTAAGTGATAAAGGGTTTATACGGATAAGCTGCTCGCCTTGGGGTGCTCCTATTCTCTTTGTGAAGAAGAAAGATGGATCCCAGCGAATGTGTATTGATTATAGGGAGCTAAACAAGCGCACGATAAAGAATAGGTACCCGTTGGCACGTATTGACGATCTTTTCGATCAACTTCAGGGAGCATCTTGGTTTTCCAAGATTGATTTACGTTACAGTTACCATCAGATGCGGGTTCGTGAAGAAGACATTGAGAAAACAGCATTCTGTACTCACCCTCTAACATTGAGAAAACAGTATTAAGGTCGATCAAGCCAAGGTTAATGCGGTTAAACAATGGAAGATTCCAAAAACACCTTCTGAAATTCGCAGTTTCTTGGGTTTAGCCGGTTATTACCGGAGGTTCATTGAAAATTTCTCTAAAATCGCCTTACCACTCACCCGATTGACCAAGAAATTAATGAATTTCGTTTGGGGCCCAGAGCAGCAGCTGGCGTTTGATGAGCTAAGGAAACGATTGTGTGATGCTCCGATTTTGGCCTTACCTGATGGGGTTGAGGATATGGTGGTTTACTGTGATGCATCGCTTCAAAGTCTTGGTGCCGTGTTAATGCAACGAGATAGGGTGATAGCCTATGCCTCCCGACAGCTGAAACCCCACGAACGAAACTACCCCACTCATGATTTGGAGCTTGGGGCTGTTGTTTTCGCTCTTAAGATTTGGAGACACTATCTCTATGGAGTGAAGTTTATCATATACACTGACCATAAGAGTCTAAAATATTTGTTCGAGCAGCGGGATTTGAATATGAGGCAGATCCGATGGTTAGATGTGGTAAAAGATTATGATTGTGAAATTCACTACCACCCCGGTAAAGCTAATGTGGTAGCTGATGCTCTCAGTCGTAAACAATCTGCCGAACCGATTCGAGCTAAATGTCTCCGGATCACGATGGTGTCGTCTTTGTTAGACCTAATCCGGGACGCCCAAAAGACGGCAATACTGGAGGAAAACATCAGGCGTGAGAAGATTGGGAAAGAGTTGCCTAAGATGGAACGAGACGGGCGTGGTTTGCTGACTCGCTACGGTAGGATTTGGGTTCCATATACCGGGGGAAATCGGAAAACCCTAATGGATGAGTCTCATAAGTCAAAATTTTCTATCCATCCTGGTGCTACTAAAATGTATCGGGACCTTCATGAGGCTTACTGGTGGCATGGAATGAAGAATGATGTGGCTCGATTTGTGGAAGAATGTATGACCTGTCGAAAGGTCAAGGCGGAACACCAGAAACCGCATGGGAAGTTGCAACCATTGGAGATTCCTGAATGGAAATGGGAGCATCTAACCATGGACTTCATTACGAAACTTCCTAGAACTGCCCGAGGATCAGATACGATATGGGTGATTGTTGATCGTTTGACTAAGAGTGCTCACTTTCTGGCTATAAAGGAGAGCTCATCGGCGGAGAAATTAGCCGAGATCTTTGTTCGGGAGATTGTCTCATTACATGGGGTGCCCGTTTCTATCGTCTCCGATCGAGACACCCGATTTACCTCTCGGTTCTGGAGGAAGTTTCAAGAGGAATTGGGCACACGATTACATTTTAGTACCGCCTTCCATCCGCAGACAGACGGGCAGAGTGAGCGGACGATTCAGACCTTGGAGGACATGCTTAGGGCGTGTGCGATTGATTTTGGGGGTAGTTGGGATGACCATCTACATCTAGCTGAGTTTTCTTATAACAACAGCTATCACTCGAGCATTAAAATGCCTCCGTATGAAGCCTTGTACGGGAGGAAGTGCAGGACGCCCGTTTGTTGGGGCGAGGTTGGGCAGAGGGTACTTGGAAGTACCGATATCGTGCTACAGACCACGGAGAAAATCCAAGTGATTCGGGATCATTTGGTCACAGCGAGCAGTCGTCAGAAAAGTTATGCCGACAAAAGACGCTCCAATCTTGAGTTCCAGGTGGGAGATTATGTGTTGCTTAAAGTTTCCCCCTGGAAAGGTGTGATTCGATTTCGGAAGCGGGGAAAGCTCGGACCCCGATTCATTGGACCCTACAAGGTCATAACTCGTGTGGGGAATGTAGCTTACCGTTTAGAGCTTCCTGACGAGCTTAGTCTAATTCATAATACGTTCCACGTGTCTCAGTTACGAAAATGCGTTGTTGATGAGACCGCTGTGATACCACTGGAGGACATACAAATTGACGAGCGTCTCAATTATGTTGAGAAACCAATCGCTATTTTAGAACG
The DNA here is from genome assembly GCF_002870075.4 of Lactuca sativa. NCBI lineage: Eukaryota > Viridiplantae > Streptophyta > Magnoliopsida > Asterales > Asteraceae > Lactuca > Lactuca sativa. Next base: position 74,960,246 of record NC_056629.2, read on the forward strand.
AAAGACGAAAGCTCTTCGCAACAAGACTATAAACCTGGTTAAAGTGCAGTGGCAACATAGGAAGGGTTCGGAATGGACTTGGGAACCGGAATGCGAGATGCGGGCTCATTATCCGGATCTGTTTCTAGGTGTTGACTTCGAGGACGAAGTCCGTTCTTAGTGGGGGAGAGTTGTAACGCCCCGGGTTTTCTCGGTACGTTTGGTTATTTTAATTTAATTATCCTTGTAACCTTGGGTTAATTTATTTAACCAATGTCTAATTTCTTATGTTATTGGACTCTTTTGATCATCTTGTAAACTCCTTTTATTGAAGTCCATGGGCTATGGGCCTATTTGCAAAGTCCATCTAGTTAATAGTACTTAATGTGTAAATTGAATCATTTGGAACACACACAAGGAAAACACTCTAAACCCTCCCTCTCTCTCAAAAATCGTCCCTCTCTCTCTCTTTGGGATCAAGAGCAGCCAAGGGGCTGTTTGGAGCTTAATTCTTGTTTATTTCCAGCCTTGATTCGTATTGGTATGAACCTCCTTATCCTTTCTTACGACTTGATTCATAACCTTGTTCTAGTTTTATGATTTCATCTTCACCTATTCTCCTTCTTATTTTATTGTAATTGTATGTTATACATCATCTCAAGATCCTATCTTCACCCCATATATGGTGGATGATGGATCTAGGGGATTACATGTGGCAAAAGATCATGGAAACCCTAAAAGGGAGAATGATGATTTTATGTGCTTATGTTTATTTTCATGTTGATTATTATTACATCCTTGTGGCTAAATGAAATCCTAATGATCCCTAACCCTTTTTAGTACCACCATTATCATGGGGACTGAATTGGGATGATGAACACATCTTAAAATGTGTTTCAAAAGGAGAAGGATGGATAAGCCAAAAAGGAATCACGGGTGGCTACGATTCTGTTTTCCATCAGATCTGTAGTCATTTTGTAAAAATCATATCTGGAGATCTAGAACCCAAACGGACCCCAAACCAGTTCCAAAAGTTCACAAATTGAGTTGTCTAACTTTCGTAAGAAGGCCAACCTCACTGATAAGGGCTTTATCTATGTGAAAGAATGACATCTTTGCTGTTAGGTCTGATCCGGGTCTGTTCTGATATGTCATTTTGTTTTCATCATTTCTAAGGCTTGGAAAAGGATCCAGAGTGATTCCAAGTTTATATATGTTCCTTATATTATGAATTTAAGATCTGGAGAATATGGGGTGTTATTTCCAATTATAAATTGGTTATAATGGATCCACTATCCAGGTCAGTGGGCAGTCACCAGCTTTTGCTAGTGCTATGATTGTCCACAATGTGAATTTTATATCTGGAGTTTGAGAGATGTTTTTCATTCAATTCCAACTCTGAGACTTTCACTTGTATGTCCTTTACTTCTCTTAATTTTCTTTTGGACTAATTATACTCACAAGTTGGGTAGAATTGGCCAACATCACCTGACTGTATTTTTAGAGACAGAAGTGATACACCATTTTGTAAAATTCATATTTAATTCATCTTTTGGAGTTAGAATGAGTTCTTTATAGTTGTGGAATCCAGAGCAATCATAGTTTCCTATAAAATTTAGTTAAAGCTATGTTTCTGTTTTAGATTTTGGAGTAAATCCGTTTTGAACAGCAGGTCTGTTTTAGAGACCTTGCTGTGATTACTCTTTTCTCAACTCATAGCTTCGTTACATCTCCTTTCTAACCTTTAGTCCTTCTTAGGTGAGGTTTCGAAGTTTGCTCAAGCTTGGTAGCATTATTTGATTGTTAGCCATCCTTAATACTCACTCAAGGTGAGTTCTCTCACACCGTTGTATTAATGATTGTGTTTGCTAGTTAGCTCGTGTGTGATTATATGAATTTATTATAAAAGCATGCTATATAAGTATTGTTTTAATTCGTACATGTGCACTGTATGTAACTATTTATGGATATGGGGACACCACCAAAGGATACGGATTTACCGGTGCGGTGGGTAGGTAAGATCACCAACGTAATACTCTTCGTGAGGTGCGGTGATTAGGGCCAAATGATACGGGATCTTCCCGGTGCGGTTCAAACCTACAAGTCCTTCTCGTAATATAGACATTGATTCGTTCTTTGTCTTTATCATTATAATTGGAAAATGGATTAGGGCTAGTAAATATGAATGTCAGTACAATGTCTGTGTTTGAATTCACTAAGCTTCATGCTTATGTTTTTCCCTTATAACTTTTCAGGTGTTAAGATTAAAGAGGCTAAGGCTTGACATGGAGCATCGGGACATCGCTACTAGTTATTTTGTTGGGACCTTATTATTATTATTATTATTACTTCCGCACTTATTTTATATGGTTATTAAGTTGATGGATTATGTTATTACTATTTCAGTTGTTTTAATTTAATTTAAGATGGGTTTTAAAAGTTCAAAATTTTTGCAAAAAAAAAAAAAAAAAAAAAAAAAAAAAAAAAAAAAAAAAAAATTGGGTGTCACAAATGTACCTTCGTTGCATCTCGCTCATGAGTTTCAAAAGCGGTGATTTCAGCCGGAGTAGCAATTTCAAGGTTGATCTTCTCGAGCTTCTCATTGAGGACATACTCCTTATCCTCATAGCGAGCAATGGTGTGAATGTATCTTATCCATTCGCTAAAGTTCGTTCCATCGAAGGTGACTTTTTGGCAAAGGCTCATCAACATGAAAGAACTAGCAGCAACGTTGTTAGCGTTCGACATATACAAATAGAAAGGAAAAAGATAGATTAGAATAAGAATCCCTAATTATCACCCAATAAGAAAAATTAGGGCTAGGATCAAACAATAACATTTACATACTA